>NC_054848.1:22073889-22379425 GCF_018345385.1 Vulpes lagopus
GATGGGATGAGCACTGTGTGTTATACTGTATGTTGGCAAATTGAATTTAAATTGAAAAATGTAAAAGAAAGAAAGAAAGAAAGAAAGAAAGAAAGAAAGAAAGAAAGAAAGAAAGAAAGAAGAAAGAAGAAAGAAAGAAAGAAAGAAATAAAAAAAGAAAGAAAGAAAGAAAGAAAGAAAGAAAGATTTAAAAAGAAGAAAATCTAAATGTTTTTAAAGATTTTTATTTTTGTTATTTCTATGCCCAATATAAGGCTTGAACTCACAACCTCAAGATCAAAAGTCACGCACTCCCCTGACTGAGCCAGCCAGGTACCCCCAAAATCTAACTTTTAACTAATTATATCATTTAGATTTTTAAAGTAAACATCTGAAGCTCTGTTATTCCATGTTTTCAATCAATTAATTTACGTTTATTTTTTGTTTTCATAAAAATAAACACATTATTACCTTGTAATTTTAAAAGAATACATATAGATAGTACACTTACTGTAATGAACATTGAATAATGTTAGAAGTGTTGAATCACTATATTGTACACCTGAAACGAAAATAACACTGTATGTTAATTATACGGGTATTAAAAAAATAAATAAAAATTAAGAAAAAAAGAGTACATATGACTCTATTTTTCTAAAAGTGTCAGAATTTTTTAGTATAGCCAACAACCTTGAGCAATCAGTGTTGAGCTGCTTCGGTCCACTTATATGTGGATTTTTTTCAATATATATAGTACAGTACTATAAATGTATTTTCTCTTACTACTTTCTTAATAACATTTTCTTTACTTTATTGTAAGAATACAGTATATAATATATATAACATATAAAATATGTGTTAATCAAGTGTTTATGTTATCAATAAGGCTTCCAGTCAACAGGCTATTAGCAGTTATGTGTTTGGAGAGTCAAAAGTGATACATGGATTTTTGACCATGCAGGGGGTCAATGCCCCTAACTTTTGTGTTGTTCAAGGGTTGACTACAGTTGAATTTTTATAAATGAGCATGTTTCAATTTCTAACAAACCATAATATCATTATCTTTTATTAAAGGTAACTTAAAACATTTACATTTAGAGATGTCTTATAAGTACTACCAGATACCAACAACACACAAATAAAATGACAGGGTTAGACATGGCTAATCATTGTGTGTCATTTGTAATTTAGAAGCCTCCATTAGAAATCACATTGCCTTTGCAGAGACCTCTCCAATCTTCCTCATTCTTTCATGCCGTATTCACAGAGATCAGACATAACTGATTCTTAAGGAACAAGTGAGCAGTTGTGCTCTGCAACTGACAAACTTCCAATTAAGGAAGTCCAATTAAAAGCTCATTTCTGTAATTGAGCAGAGATGTAATCAAGCTTAAAGAGAAGCAGAAGAACAAGATACATGCGGTTTGTTTAGGGGAATGCGCATAGTGATTCTGAAATTTAATAATTTTAAAATAATGTCTATGGTTTCACAATTCTACATTAAATTTCTCCTCTATTCTATTCAAGATCAATAGCTAGAGTCACCATGCCAGTATATTGAGAACAACTAAAATTCAAAATAGGAATGAAGTCTGGAAGCATGCAGGCTTATAGCCAAAAGCAATCTTTTAAGTTCCTTGTTTTGAAAATGGCTATAAAGCATGCATGCATAGGAAAGGTATATGTTATCTTCATGCTTCATAGATTAGGACAGTCAAACCCTAAAGCAACTGTAGAATTTTCTAGAACTCCTTAGTGAGATTATATCTAAATGAAATCACTGTTATTGTTTAATTTAATTAATTCCACCTCTGTGACTAGACTTATTTTTCAATTTTTTTTCAAAAACTGTCCTGATGTTGACAGAAATTATAATATGCTTAATCTAGTATATTTAGGGCAGCCCCGGTGGCTCAGCAGTTTAGCGCCTTCAGCCCAGGGCGTGATCCTGGAGACCCAGGATCCAGTCCCACATCAGGCTCCCTGCATGGAGCCTGCTTCTCTCTCTGCCTGTGTCTCTGCCTCTCTCTCTCTCTGGGTGTCTCTCATGATTAAATAAATTAAATCTTAAAAAAAAATCTAGCATATTTATACATCAAGTAATATTCTGCATATTATTCTATCTACTTATAAACCTTCCAGTAAAAAAATCTCATATTGTCTTTCTAATAAAGATTTGAAACATTTATCTAACCTAAAATAATCAACAAATAGAATCTACTCAGCTTATTTTGTTTTACATTATTGTACTACCTTATACAACCAAGAATACAAAATTAAAGTTACATATTATAACTTTCAAATGCAAACAGACTTCTTCAGGAGGTGTTTTAAATTATTGCATGCTAATTTACAAAAGGGCATTTTTCAAACTGCTGATGTTTATAAATAATCAGAGTACTTCAATCATTTTTTGTTTTGGGAAAGGAATTCAAAATTGTAGGGAAAAAATGTATTTTTTCCTTTTCCTAAATCCTGAAAGTAGCTCTTTGTATATCCAGTCGACTTAGAAAAACCAGTAGATGCTAATACTTTAGTAGTGCTGGTTTAGAACTTCATAAAAAGTCTAAAAATAAAAGTCACATTCTCTGTCATCCAACATCAGATCCTTATAATTAATCTTCACCTTCAACCGAGGGCATGAGAAAATTATATAGACATTTGTCCTATTTTCTTTATTGCTAGTGCTATAAAATATTTTTAAATTATATCTCTTATTTGTCATATTTCCATTCTGAAATGCTTAATTAAATTTTCACAGATGAACTTAAATTACTTCAATGACACTACAAAATAATGAGAATTAGTAAAGTGCAAAATAGAAATAGTTTCTCTGCTCTTTCACTAAAACTTTTAGGACTTGGTGTTGAAAGCTTTATATATTTATGCTCTTGAAAAAAGAAAATTCCAAAATTATATTGTGGAATTCTAAATAATTCCTATTCTTAATTGCTTGTTACACAGTCAAATAGTAAAGACATACATCATACCAGAAATGTCTGAGAAGCATAATTTTGTTACGATTTTTATAAATGTGAAAGCAACTAGGGGAGGAGAAAAGAACAGATGACTTTATTTTTTAATTTTATTGTTAATTTTTTATTTGTTCCTTTTACTTTTTAAAAATTTGTATTTAAATTCAATTATTTAACATATAATGTATTACTGGTTTCAGAGGTAGAGGTCAGTCTTCTATAACACCCAGTGCTCATTCCATCACGTGCCCTGCTTAATGCCCATCACCCAGTTACCCTGTAACTGATTGCTGGACATCTGGGCTCTTTCCATAGTTTGTCTATTGTGGACATTGCTGCTATAGACATGGGGTGCAGATGCCCCTTCAGATCACTACATTTTTAACTTTGGGGTAAATACCCAGTAGTGCAATGGCTGGGATATAGGGTAGCTCTATTTTCAGCTTTTTGAGGAATTTCTACACTGTTTCCCAGGGGGCCGTACCAGTTTGCATTCCCACCAACAGTGTACCAAGGTTTCCCTTTCTCACCATTTTCACCAACATCTGTCATTTCCTGACTTAGAACAGGTGACTTTAGATCAAATAAGTTGGATTTTTCCCACTGGTATCTCTATACATTTATTTGTAGACTCAAAAATTTCCTAACAGTTCACAATATAGTAGGCAAACAACAAATATATATTGCATGAAATAATGAACAGAAAGCAAGTAGAATTAAGGAATTTTAGTCGTACAAGAATATTCAAACAGCATATTTCTTGGGTATGGTACACACTCATTACCTCATCACACATTTTCAATCTAGATGATTATTCTTAAGGAGCATCTCCATTTGCCTTTCTAATATTCTCAATCCCTGTTCCACTTCCTTTTCTCCATACTCTTAAAGATCCTGGCCTTAAAATAACTGGCAATTCTTGGCTCAAGCTTTATCTCAATAAACAACTACACTGTTGTTTCTCTTTAGCTCAATGTAAAATCTTTCCAAATTAACTTTTTTAAATATACTGCCCCTAATAGTCACTTCTCAACACAGTTTGACCCATCTTTCAGGTGCACACGGTTTTATATATAATGTAATATATTATGTAATCAAGGGACACCTGGGTGGCTCAGTGTTTGAGCGTCTACCTTTAGCTCAGAGTGTGGTCCTAGGGTCCCGGGATGGAGTCCCACATCAGGTTGGCCACAGGGAGTCTGCTTCTCCCTCTACCTGTGTCTCTGCCTCTCTCTCTGTGTGTCTCTCATGAATAAGTGAATAAAATATTTTTTTAAAAAATATATATAAATATATATTATGTAATCAAAATGTTGACCAAAGGTAATTTTTTAAAAAAGATTTTTATTTGTTTATATGAGAGAGAGAGAGCAGTGGAGAGAGGCAGCAGGAGAGAGAGAGGGAATCTTAAGCAGATTCTGTGCTAAGCTTGGAGCCCAATGTGGGGCTCTATTTCATGACCTGAGATCACCACCTGAACTGAAACCAAGAGTCAGATGCTTAACTGACTGTACCATCCTGGTACCCTCCAAAGATCACTTTTAAAAATTCAGATAGTACTCCTCTTACTTTGGTTATAAAAGCAATAGTACTTACGTAACACATTTTAGCAAGATGTCATCAAATAAAAAATTTTCGTAATTTTCAAATGTGCTAAAATAAAGAGTGCCACTCCTAATAGAAAAACTTTTCCAGGGATCCCTGGGTGGCGCAACGGTTTGGCGCCTGCCTTTGGCCCAGGGCGCGATCCTGGAGACCCGGGATCGAATCCCACATCGGGCTCCCGGTGCATGGAGCCTGCTTCTCCCTCTGCCTGTGTCTCTGCCTCTCTCTCTCTCTCTCTCTCTCTCTCTGTGTGACTATCATAAAAAAAAAAAAAAAAAAAGAAAAGAAAAACTTTTCCAGGGCTACTATGCTTCATATTTTGTTTTTAAATTCCTGGTGTATTTTCTTTTTTTTTAAAGATTTTATTTATTTATTCATGAGAGGCAGAGACACAGGCAGAGGAGCTCCCTCGCAGGGAGCCTGATGCGGGACTCGATCCCAGGACCCTGGGATCACAACCTGAGCCAAAGGCAGACACTCAAGCACTGAGTCACCCAGGTGCCCCTCTGTGGATATTTTCTTTTTTGTAATGTGTTCCTTCACAAAATCTCCTTGTAAGAGGAATATCTGCTTTATATGTTAGCTATCCTCACATATATCTGAATATCTGTTTAGTTTATAAAAATAAAGGTCTCTCAGATCCTTGACTGAAGTTTAACTTCAAATGATATTTAAATTAAGTAGCTAATGAAATTTTTTTTTCCCAACTGTCATGTCTTGATGAACAGTAGAGGAAACACATAGCTTCTCTTCCAGGAAGGACTTGTTGCCCTGGCTACTTTCAGCCCTTTCAGCTACCTCACCTAAAGTTATGCCTATCTCTGGCAGTCCAGATCCAATGACTGTTCAAGATGGGGTATAAAGACCTAGCTTTTCTATGAGGGACAATTCTAAAGGACTGCTCTAATTCCAGAACATCCCTTATGGGATGGGCGGAGACTGTTGATGGGCTTGCCTCAAAACTGGACTTCTTCCTCTTTCCCCTCCTGCTTTCTTTTCCTCCCTTCCACAGTTTGATCCCAAAGAGCACTATAGCATAAACCTCCTGCAAACTAAATACCGTCTCAGAGTCAGCTTCCCAGGAAACCCAACCTATGATAATCCATCTCTTCATAATTTGCTATTGTAGAGGACCAAATCTTGCCATCCCAAGATAGGGATCCCTGGCATATTGATTATTTGGGGTTAAATATAAAAGTGCAGACACAAGAGAAGCTCTGAAAAACAAGTAGGAGTTACTCTTATGTGAGATGTTTACAAGTATAGGGGAGATCTTCATTTGTAAGAGTTTCTCCATACATTCCTCAGGAAGAAGGCAATGATTTTAAATCTCTGAAAACTGTTATCAATGGAGAAGGTGAAGACTCAAATCTGCAATACTAACCTTACTCTTGTTTACTTGGCTTTTCCTAGTAACCTCCCAAAACTGATTCCCCATCCACAACATTCTCTTTTCTCTTTAGTCGAAGACTATATTCAAGGTGATGGCTTCAGTGATTTCAAGAAGTTTACTCAGTTTTCTTACGTATGTCCATGTATATAGGGGGTATACGTGTTTTCAAAATTTTGTTTGATTATCTCCTGCTAATCTGTCTCAGGTTAATTTAATTTTTAGACCAGCCACAAGAATCCTCAAGGGTAAAGAAAAATTTTTCCCTAAGACTGTACAAGTAAATAACTTGCTTTTAAAATCCACTGTGTTGCAGTAGAGTACCTGTAAGTAATTGTATAGGTATTTTCAGATGTCATAGAACTTCTCTGCATTCAACAGGGCAGATATTTTCTAGGACTTCAACTAATGTATTATGTAAAAAATTGTCAGATTGCTCTGATTAGGATACTATGCAATAATGCAGTGGAAATACTTTTAAAAACTAGTGCATTAAAAAAAACGAGTCCATTACCCTATAATAAATGGATAATTAAGAAACATCTAGTCTGTAGTTCACACTAGTGACTCAGAGACAAAAATTGAGGGATTGTAGGTTGTGTGAATTGAAATGAAGATTTTGAAATATATGACCCAAGCAACTATCATATATTTAATTATAGTTGTGTTTACTCTTTAGAAAGTTGATAAAGAAATTACACATATTTATTTTTTCCCCAAGACAAATTTCTTGCCAAAATATTTAGAACTCCTTTCTACACAATAAAGAACTTTGTAAATGAAATAGACTTTTACAGTAAGCTCTTTCCATAAACTATGGTGACTTCTGGTTACCAGTCTGACATATAAAGAACTTGGAAGTCAGAAATTCCTATCCTCAGGATGGATTAGGAGCAGACTACAAGTCAACAAATTATCTGAGATCCGTTAGAGAATTGAGGTCACAAGGCAATCCACTGGCCCACAAACTAGAGAGAGAAATGAATACAGAGAATCAGTGCTTACCAGGAGCAGAAGCTACAACTAGAGATTGGTACAAACACTAAAAGTTAAATGATTAATTGTTGTAGACTGAGTGTGAACTAATTTGAGATAAAAAGTCCTGCAGCCCATTCTTAGGGAAGGCTCCACACTTTTATCACCAGGTATTAAATTTTGCCACCAGGTTTTCTGGGTGAAAATGAGAGAAAAATCTCATACATCCATCAGTAGGAAGGAAAAAGTAACTATTTTGAAATAAACCTAGAAGGTCTTTTTCATTAACAAGACTGCCCCCAAGGGAAATTATTTTATCAGAATCTAACCAATGTGGATTTTAACAGAGTCTAATTGAGATGGGTAAAGAGAAATATCCAACTCTAGGCTCCTAGAGCCTCCATGTGAGGCAAGGGAAAAATCCAAATCCAGCCTATTCCAGGTATCTTGTATGTATAAAAATTCTGAGAAGCATTTGTGAAAGTCACAGTCCAGTGCCACAGACTCACTAAAATACTGAGACTTAATCATAGGAGTATAGAACACTTCCCCTCTGCTCCCTACTAAGTACCACATCAACGAGGCTCCTGAAAATAACAGGACATTGCAGCTAAAAAGAATTCCAAGGCTTAGATTCTATTTAAGGAGTCTCTAGGAAAACCTAAATCCAACAAGAGTGACCAAAAATAAATAAATAAATAAAAGGACACTGGAAGAAATTTTAGCCTCTGACACCCAACATTATAGCCAATAGTAAATATAGCCTAACATATAGTCAGATAAACCTAAAACCTCACGCAAAAGACCTATTTACTTCCATTCCTTTTACCTAACATAACATAAAAGGTACTAAGTATGGCAAAGGCAAAAAATGCAGTCGGAAGAAACAAACCAAGCATCAGAACCAGACTCAGATATAGCAGAGATGTTGGAATTATTAGAATTTAAAATAACTAAGATAAATATACTAAGGCTCTAATGAAAAAAAAAATGGGATGACCTGCAAGAACAGATGGGTAATGTAAACAGAGAGATGGAAACTCTAAAAGAGAATTGAAAGGAAATGCTAGAAATGCAATTGGACAGAGGTGAAGAAACAAGCAATGAGCTTGAGGATAAGTCAATAAAATCTTCTAAAACTGAAAAGCCAGGAGAAAAAAAGTGGGGGAAAAAAAGAACAGATATTCACAAACTGTGGGACACTTAGGAAAAGGCGCAACATATCTGGAATGGGAATACCCAAAGGAGGAGAAAGAGAAAAGAACAGAATTTCTGTTTGGGATGATGACAAATTTTTGAAATACATAAGAGTAATATAATAACGTCACCAAATTATGCACTTAAAATGACCAATTTTCCATTCTTTATCTTTTTCCTTAATTACAAAAAAAGTGAAGGAAAAATAGGCTTTTACACACTAATATAAATTGAGAGATAATTTGTTGCCAGTAGACCTGCCTTGTAAGAAACAATTAAAGAAGTTTATCAGAGGGAAGGAAAATCGTATAGACTTACAACTACATAATGAAGTGAAGAGCATAGAGAGTGATTAAATGGGAATAGTTTCTGTTTTTTGCTTTTCTTATTCTTAATTTACCTAACAGATAACAATTCACTCAAAACAAATAATGGTGACAAGTATTCAGTGACTATACGTTACAGAGAAGTGGAATGAATGATAGCAGTTTTATAAGAATGAGAGAGGTAATGGGAATATTTTGTTATAACAGTTATAATATATAATACTATAATAAATAGTACCCATACTATCAGTGAAGTATTATGGTTATTTGAAAATAGATTAGTAGTCATAAGCATAGTAGTCATAAATGTCTATTGCCATTTCTAGGCAAACACTAAGTTAAAAAAATATGCTAGAGAGAGAAATCCAAATCATATAAAATATTCAATTAAAGCCAGAGAAAGGGGATCCCTGGGTGGCGCAGCAGTTTGGCGCCTGCCTTTGGCCCAGGGCATGATCCTGGAGACCCGGGATCGAATCCCACGTCGGGCTCCCGGTGCATGGAGCCTGCTTCTCCTTCTGCCTATGTCTCTGCCTCTCTCTCTCTCTCTCTCTCTCTGTGACTATCATAAATAAATAAAAATTAAAAAATAAATAAATAAATAAAGCCAGAGAAGGCAGCAAAAGAGAGGAAAGCAAATAAACACAAAACAAAACAATACAGAAAACACAAAGAAAACAAAGGCAACAAACACAAAACGTTTAAAATGTGGTCAATATTCGTCCAAGAATATCCATAATAAGTTTAAAATATGAATAGTCTAAATATACCAGTTAAATGACACCAACTGTCCGAATGGATAAAATTACAAGACTCAACTATATATTGTTCATAAGAAAACCGATTTAATTGTAAAGACACAAATAGATTAAAAGCAAAGGGATGGAGAAATATATACCATGCTGACACTAATCAAAATATAGCTGGAGTAGGTGTGTTATTTTCAAATAAAGCAGACTTCAGAGCAAAGAAAATTATATGGAATATAACACGTAACAATAAGGAGGACAATTATGAAGACATAGTAATCCCACAAACTCTCATTAGGAGACCAGTCTTACATCTCAATGTTATCTCACCTTTAGTCTCAGAGTCTGACTAATAATACAGAGTAGGTTCCAGCAGCGGAGGCAGGCTGTATTAACAATATCCTTGGGTGCCTGGGTGGCTCAGTCGGTTAAGCATCTGCCTTCAGCTCAGGTCATGATCCCAGACCCGCAATGGGCTCCCTGCTCAGCAGGGGTCTGCTCCTCCCTCTCACTCTCCTTCTGTTTTCTCCCCTCCCTCAAATAAATAAGTAAAACCTTTTTTAAAATCCTCCTTTAGGGATGCCTGGGTGGCTCAGCGGTTGAGCATCTGCCTTTGGCTCAGGACGTGATCCTGGAGTCCCTGGATCGAGTCCCACCTCAGGCTCCCTGCATGGAGCCTGCTTCTCCCTCTGCCTGTGTCTCTGCCTCTCTCTCTGGGTGTCTCTCACGAATAAATATATATATTTTTTTTTATGATAGTCACAGAGAGAGAGAGAGAGGCAGAGACACAGGCAGAGGGAGAAGCAGGCTCCATGCACCGGGAGCCTGATATGGGATTCGATCCCGGGTCTCCAGGATCGCGCCCTGGGCCAAAGGCAGGCGCCAAACCGCTGCGCCACCCAGGGATCCCTCTCACGAATAAATAAATAAAATCTTTTTTAAAAAAATCCTCCTTTAGGTATAGACATAAGATTCTTTTTTAAAAACGATTTTATTTATTTATTCATGAGAGACGAAGAAAGAGAGAGAGAGAGAGAGGCAGAGGAAGGAGCAGGCTCCCTGCAGGGAGCCAGACGTGGGACTCATCCCGGGTCTCCAGGACCAGGCCCTGGGTGAAGGCGGAGCTAAACCGCTGGACCACTGGGGCTGCCCCAGACATAAGATTCTTAGTGATGGACATTCAGAGCATTTATCTTCCACTTTAAAACACTGGTGCATTACTTTCTTTTAATTAAAAAAAATTGTTTAAGTAATTTTTCAGGGCAGCCCCGGTGGCGCAGCGGTTTGGCACTGCCTGCAGCCTGGGGTCTGATCCTGGAGACCCAGGATCGAGTCCCACGTCGGGCTCCCTGCATGGAGCCTGCTTCTCCCTCTGCCTCTCTCTCTCTCTGTGTCTATGAATAAATAAATAAATAAATAAATCTTTAAAAAAAAAAAAAAAAAGAAAGTAATTTTTCACCCAATGTGGGGCTCAAACTCACAACCCTGAGATCAAGAGTCATATGCTCCGTTGACCGAGCCAGCCAGGAGTCCTTGGTGCACTACATTTAACGAATATTTTTGACCCATGCCTCCATTACTGTCAGAATACCTGATATTAACAACTAGGCAGGTAGCCAGGGTTATGTAACACCATTTGGCCTACTTCAGAAAATGCAGTTTATTTAAAGTCAATGCCATCTAGTTTGCTTTTGTGCCTACATTTAGAGTACAGGGGCGCCTGGGTGGCTCAGCGGTTGAGCGTCTGCCTTGGGCCTAGCGCGTGATCCCGGGATCCCAGATCGAGTCCCGCGTCGGGTTCCCTGCAGGGAGCCTGCTTCTCCCTCTGCCTGTGTCTCGGCCTCTCTCTCTCTCTCTCTGTCTCGTGAATGAATAAATATTTTTTTAAAAATAGAGTACACTGCCATTGTGCAAACGGCTACAGATCTCTTCTTATGTTAACATCTTAATATAAAAAAGAAAAATTAAGTAGGTTCGGGTACCAGTTCCAGTTGGGGGAGTGCCCACACCAACACGCAATTCTTGGGATACCTATATACGGAATATAATTCAGCCATAAAAAAGAATGAGATCCAGTTCTCCTCTCTCTTTCTCTCTCTCTCTTAAAGATTTATTTGTTTATTTATTTTAGAGGGAGAGCACAAGCAGGGAGGGGCAGAGGAAGAGAGAAAGACTCTCAAACAGGCTCCCCACCCCTCCAGGAGATGGATGGGGGGCTCGGCCCCATGACCTGGAGAGCATGACCTGAACAGAAATAAGAGTCAGACACTCAACCGACTGAGCCATCCAGGCACACTGAGATCAAGTTCTTTTTATTTATTTTTATTTTATTTTATTTTTTTTATTTATGATAGTCACAGAGAGAGAGAGAGAGAGAGAGAGAGAGAGAGAGAGGCAGAGACACAGGCAGAGGGAGAAGCAGGCTCCATGCACCGGGAGCCCGACTTGGGATTCGATCCCGGGTCTCCAGGATCGCGCCCTGGGCGAAAGGCAGGCGCCAAACCGCTGCACCACCCAGGGATCCCTCAAGTTCTTTTTAATGCAAACTAAAAGTTCAACAATTATTTACTACTGGCAAGCATCTGTCAGGCGTTAGGCTGGGGTGGAGAAAAAAAATAAGTGGTATAGTTTGGCAAGTGTTCAATAATACCGAAGTTCCCTTTTTCCACAAACCACTGCACTTAAGTTTGGGTCATGTGATGAACTTCTGGCCTATAGAATGTGGGCAGAATTTATAAATTGCACGTCCAGTCCAGACTACTATGGCCACTGTCTGACCCCCATGGGTATTATCCTTCCATTTTCCCTAGGCTTGCTGCAGAAAGTTCAGATGAGGGGCACCTGGGTGGCTCAGTTGTTGAGCCTCTGCCTTTGGCTCAGGTTGTGATCCTGGGGTCCCAGGATCTAGTCCCACATTGCGCTCCCCATAGGGAGCCTGCTTCTCCCTCTGCCTATGTCTCTGCCTCTCTCTGTGCCTCTCATGAATCAATAAATAAAATCTTAAAAAAAAGAAAGTTCAGAGGAACTCTCTGAGACCCTAAAAGTGGTGGATATACTTAATTAAAGGAGCATCTCATTCTGAATCCTTCTTTAAAAGCTTCCCACCAAATACCTAAATTATCTGTAACATAGGAAGAGATATACCTCCATTTTGTTAAGCCACTAAGATCTAGGGGTTGTTTGTTATAGCACAGTCTAATGTGAACAAGAGACAAAATAAGACATGGCCCCTTTACTTAAAGTCCTTAATATTTAATAATAGAGAGCACATATACATATATTTTATCATTGCTTAGTACTGTCTCCTTCCCTCATAAGAGAATGTCTTACTTCTGGAAGCAAAGACTTCTGTTTGGCTTTTTTCAAAAATTAAATTAATTTTCTCTCTCTCTCTCTTTTTTTTTTTTTTTTTGTCCTCCGAATATTTTAAGAGATTTAAGCCGTATCCTGTATCCTAGTACAAGCCTTGGTGCCAAAGAGGCATCTAATAAATACTTGATGAATAAGTGAATTCCATGTGGAATCTAAATCCATCAAACAAATAAGCACTTAATAAATCTGCCTTAGAATGACAGTGATGCAGTAACATTTTAAGATATTTCATTTTGTGAAATTTCTAAATTCTTGAGTGCTGTAAGTATCCTTATTTCCTTAAAAGTTAATATGCACAGGGACCCTGGGTGGCTCAGTCAGATAAACATCTGACTCTTGGTTTCACTTAGGTTATGATCTCAGAGTCCTGGGATGGAGCCCTGCGTCAGACTGCATGCTCAGCGCAGTCTGCTTGTCCCTCTCCCTCTGCTCCTCCCTACTCCACGGCCCTCATAAATAAATAAAATCTTTTTTAAAAAGCTGATGTGCACAAGAATATATAATTCAGTTGAATTTCCTGTTGCCATTGCTCCTTCTATCTCATTACAACATAATATTAAAAAAATATGCCTTTTAAACTCTACACACAGGGGAAGCTAATAAAAAATAATAAATGAGTTAATTTATAAATGACAAAATACATATTTAAATACAGAATATATAACTATTCCTTGATTATTCCTAGAGGTGCAAATTAAATAACTGATTTTATATTCCAGGTATACATCGCAACAATTTATCAAAAGACAAAATAAATAGCTCAATACAAAATGATATTTGTAAATGTATGCTTCTGCCATTACTTATTCTAAAACTTTATTTCAGTCACAAATACCAAATTATATGCAATCACCTTTTTAAAAAAGTAAACTAATTATGGAATTATTATTATAGGAAATTTCCCCGTTTCCTTTTGGAATTTACTAAATATTAAAAAAAAAAAAAGAAATGTCTACACTTGCATTCCTCCTAAATTCCTTCCTTTCTAAGAAACAAAAATCTGAGAGAAAAATTTAACAGGATTTAATACCAAGTGTAGAGTGCTGACAATACTGACTCCATCTTTGGCTGTCCATTATGTTCATGTCTGCCTGATGACCTCCTTTGGGGCTACATGTTCTAGGCCCATTGGAAGATTCTTTATGCCCTGACCAGAATGAGGAAAGAGTTGTTTCCGACAACTAGAGTTATTTAGGTAACAAGTAGAGATAACAGTTGCCCCCAGCAACCCCCCCCCCACTTCTGGTGCATGGGTGGCACCATGGTCTATTTTTGAACCTCACCACAATGCCCTCTACACATCCCCTCACTCTATCAAATCTGTGGACTAAGGTCTGGACTTTGTAGAGAATAGCTGCACAGCTCTGGACCATTAGCTGTTCCATCCCTGTTGTAAGTGACCCTGACTAAAACTCCGCATAAACTCTATAGACTCACTTGCTTTGTTTTCTGTCTCAAAGTGCCTTCTCAGTTTGGAGGCTACTTTCTGCCTTCTCCCCCACCTTCCAACAGTCAAGTATCTTACCTGTTCACATCATAAACTTGGTTGTCTGATGAGTAACTAATAGAAGATGGATTTACAGAGTAAAATATTAAAAAATGCCATTACGAGCCAAGGAGGACAAAAGTGGTGCAATCATGATCACAACTTGAGGTCTGGTGATTTTACCAACACCTGAAAATCTATAATGTATATAAAGGACTGTTTTTTGTTATAAATAGTTTCCTATAACTCATATGAGGAATTAAAGTATGAATGAAGCTACTTTAGTTAGGTTTTAGTCTTGATTTCATATTGGCTTTGGGGCTGCATAGATTTATTTCTTTATTTTTAAAGATTTTATTTATTTATTCATGAGAGACACAGTGAGAGAGAGAGAGACAGAGGCATAGGCAGAGGGAGAAGCAGGCCTGCCATGGGGAGCCCAATGTGGGACTCGATCCCGGGACTCAGGGATCACCACCTGAGCCAAAGGCAGATGCTCAACCACTAAGCCACCCAGGCGCCCCTGCATAGGTTTATTTAAAAAGAGTTTCCATGCAATTGACTTACTGTTTCTATATATTTTTGCATTTTTGCTGAATTTAACTTTGTAATTTCTAAATAGTGTTCTTAAGTGTTATGGGTATGTATTCTCAGTTTTATTTTATTTTATTTTTTTAAGATTTTATTTATTTATTCATGAGAGATACAGAGAGAGAGAGAGAGAGAGAGGCTGAGACACAGGCGGAGGGAGAAGCAGGCTCCATGCAGGGAGTCCAATGCAGGACTCGATCCTGGGACTCCAGGATCACGCCCTGGGCTGAAAGCAGGTGCTAAATCGCTGAGCCACCCAGGGATCCCCTATTTTGTTTTAAATGTATGAAATCGAATAAACACAAACTAATAGATTGGACATCTAAATGTCTGAAGGCCTTTATATTGCTTAGTTTCCTTATATTTAAAATGGAGACATTATTGATTCATAAATTGAATGAGGGAAGTAAATAAAAATGCATAAAGCAATTAACACAATATTTGGCATATTAAGTATGTAGTCAGTCTTAGTAATTATAATTTAGTTTGGGTTCCAATTACAAACCGAGGAAAACTGAGATAAAGTACTGTAAGATTAAAACAGAAACAGTGTTATCTAATGAAGTGAAGTAGATTCACATGCTACACGCTTAAAGATCTAAACTGTGTCTTCTCTCATTCCTCAAGTATGGAGTAGAGTTTTTGCTAGTCCCAAACTAATGATCATCAAAGAATTGAATGCCCTGCTCTCATATGAATGTCTTTGAAAACTTTAATTTTGCTCTGTAATTCTGTTTAAGAATTTGATTTATACTTAAGATAATACAAAGGAAGGACCCTTCAAGTGATGTCTGGAATTGTTATACAGAATAGTACTGTTAGAGTTCGTACAGAGTTTTATTTTTTTTTTTTTACTTTTTTTTCATACAGAGTTTTAGAGAGTACTCCCCCTGCAACAATATGAGAGAAGGGTAAAATATTTGGAACCAAGAAATGTTTCCCTCCCACATATATGTATTTCCCACCGGAAGGAATCTAAATTGGTAGAGTACTGTAGCTGCCTCCTATATGAGGAGGGTGTTATCAAAGGGAATGTGAAACCCAATTAGAGTTTGATTGTTTTTCCTTTTCCATTACATATTTACAAATCCAGCACTCCGGGCAGCAATTCAGACGGCTAGTGTGTAGATCTTCTGCTGTTGATTCCTGGTGGTAGATTGGGAACTACCAATAATGCAATATGTATAAATCTATTCCACCATTACTGTGGAGAAATAACTTTTTATCTCGACTTTAAAACCCTCTTGTGTTCTGTTTAATTGTGTTCTTCAGAGTTATGTCCTGCAGAAAGAGACTAAGTTACACAGAAGCAGTGGAAGTCAGTGTTACATAAAATACCGAATTGTATCAAAGGACGAAGAGGCAAGCAGGGAGAAAATTTAATTTCTCATCTAAAAAAGGATAACCGGGAGATGAATATGTTGGTATGGGAGGTAAATAAGCAGGTTGAAAATTTCTCTTCTTGACTTTGGCTATGAATTTTTTTTCAAAGGGAGGAAGAAAAGGAAGAGAACTCTCAGCTGAATTTGAAGTCCATAGAAGATGAATTTTAACCATTTCTGGTTTTTCTCCCACACTCTGAACCATTACTCTCCTAGCTATACAAATAATTACATAACATACATTATTTCATGTCAGGTGCTAAGTTAAGACATTCTACATATTGACTTTGCCAAAGTAAAACTGTAAAAGGAAGCGTATTCCATTACTATGTTTTGAGCTCAATGAATCTCAAGAAAGTCAGTAGTATTATGTAAAAAAATTACTGGTGACTGTTGATAAACAATTTTGGATAGGGAAACTGCAGTGACTTCACTTTTAGAAAGGCTCCATCTCTGCTGCTTTTCTGCGAGGCCCCATTTACTCATGATCTGTATTTTCTATCTGAGGAAACCAAAAAAGCTCTGTTCCCACTCCAAAGGGGAAGCAAGGAAGTTAATCATTCTCTGAGTTTCACTCTAGGCCTCAAACGTCCTGATAACATCTAAGAACTGAATTCCAAACATGTTCAAGGACATTATCTTCGAACAAATCTTCACTGACACTGGCATCAATATCCCCTACCTTCAGCGATTTATGAAATAACACCTATTCTTCACCTAACACTCGCCTTTGATAGGACCCTACCTCGGATTTCTGAAGGAACATGTGCCCTGGATCCCTTTCCAATGCTAACTTCTAGCCCTGAATGACAGAGATACTCATTCTCCTTCATTTCTGAGTCTCCCAGACACTCCATCTGCTATACTCTGTCACCTATATTATCCAATAAAACTCTGTTTTCACTTCTTCCTGGTTCTCATCTCATTTCTATCCTGTGCAAAGCCAAGGACCCTCCTGGCTGGTCCTGTGGGACCCCCTCTGGGTCCTCATACCCAGCCTGCCTGCATCAATTTGATCATCTCTAATAAAAGCAAGACTGCATACCCTACAACTCAGCATTTTTACTCCTAGATGCCTAAAACACCAGAATATTTATAGCAACATTGTTTGTAGTACAAACAACAGGAAACAACTCAGAATAAATAAAGTGATTTCGAGAGAGTAAATTGTATCCATGTAGGTGGATCTCTAAAAACTAACTTTACACAAAATAATGACAATTTGCTGATGGACAATTTTGTAAAATGTCATTTGTATGAAGATTAAATTTGCATAAGAATAATCTATAATGCTTAAGAAAAAATATGTAGAAAACAGATAGGACATTATTACGAATAATAAGTAGCATTACAAGATAGTGGTTATTTCATAAGAGGAGGGCTATACCAGGGGTTGTTATTACCTTTTGTAATTTTCATTTCTTAAACTGGGTAATTAACATAGGAGTGTTTGCCATTTTAATCTTTATAAATGCTCTGTATGGCTTAAAGTTAATTAAAAAAAAAAACAAAACTAAAAACCTCTCCATAGAATACTAACCCATTAAAAATATTTGTGCTTAGGAGGAAAAGGTGGCTGCTAATAAATATCTTCTAATTATTTTAGTTATCTATTGCTGCATATCAAACTACCCCAAAACTTAGAAGTTTAAATCACCATTTTATTTGCTCATGAAACCATAGGTCAGGAATTCAGAGCTCAGATAGGTTGTTCTTCTGCTCTAGTAACTCAGCTGCAATTAGCTGGTGACTGGGCTAGGCTGGAAGTCTATACATGCTTTACTCACAAGTCTGGCACCTTCGTGCTCTACCATGACCTTCCTCTCTCTCGTCACAGTGCTTATTTGAGCTTTTTCACAGCATAGCCTTAAGATAGTTGTATATCTTACCTGTTGATTTTTTTTCCAGGAGGACGCATTCCAAGTGGTATGGTGTGTAGTTACAGATTTCTTAATGTCTGATACTATGAGTTTCCTTTTGTTTCTTATTTCACATTCTATTGCAGAGTCCAGATTTAAGAGGAAGGGAAATAGACTCCACCTCTAGATAGGACACAGCAAGGTCATATTGCAAAAGAGCATAATGTGTTTTTAACCTTCTAAACAATAAAATACAAAAATCAAACCACACAAACATTCAAACAAAACCTCTCTTTTGGTTTCTTATCCTCTCCAACTATTGTGTCCCCCCACTTTTGTTTCTAGCTTTTAAAGACAATCTTCTAAAATTATTGGGGAATCATTGTATTTCCATTCTCTGACCTTTCATTCAAGCTTTAACCATTCTAACTTGCTTTCCACATCATCACTATATAAAATTGCCCTGTTTAAAGGTCACTAAACATTTAGGTAAAGCCAATAATGTGAATGGTAGAATAGCAACCCAAGAAATAGAAGTTACACACAGAGAAAAATTGTTAATGTAACTCTAAGTGCAGGAAATTATTATTATTATTAAAATTGTATTTATTTATTCGTGAGAGGCACAGACACAGGCAGAGGGAGAAGCAGGTTCCATGCAGGGAGCCTGACGTGGGACTCGATCCTGGGTCTCCAGGATCAGGCTCCAGGCTGAAGCCAGCACTAAACCGCAGAGCCACCCGGGCTGCCCCTAAGTGCAGGAAATTAAAATAAGTTTACTTAATATCAATATTATATGCATGGAGCAGGAAAAGGAAGTTATTTTAAAAGATTGCATTATTATATATAAGAAATAACTAGAGATGATGACTAAATTAAGTGGTGGAATGGACAGAAGACAGATGAGAGAACTAAAAATTATACCCAATTAATAAGTTCTTTCCCCAAATGGCAACAGAAAGCAAAAAAAAATTTTTTTTCAAAGAGCATTTGAAACATAAAGATGATTGATTTAGAAGTCCCAACATCTACTTAAAATATGACTCAGAAGGAGGAAATAGTGAGACTGGAAAAAAGAAGATAGCTTAATTCACCATGTTCAAAAGGTAATCCATCATCTGTGTCACTTTACATATTTTATACATTTATACTAAGTGTATATTCATATGTATTTAATGCATTTATAAAATATAAATATATAGGTATTTGTGGAGATAAAGGTCAGGCCACCCCAAGATAGGCCACTTTGGCATGAGCATTATTTTGAGTTAATGAGCAATCAAAACCCAGCAGATTCAGGAAAAGCCCTTTACTTCTCCGTCAGTGGCTGTCTATACCAGGAAGAGAGCTATTAGCAAGAAATTCCCTCTTCACCTAAGAAACTTATCTGTACAACAGGACTTTTGTTTTCCAAACATCTCCTCTCACCTTCAGGCTAATGGTCTTCCTCACCTTTCTAACCTCAGACCGTGGAGTCTCATTTTGGTTCATTTAAATTTGCAAGGCTGCCAAAAAGAATACAACAGGCTCTCAGCCATTTCTTTTTGATTGGCATATACTCTCAGTACAACAGGGAGCCTTGATACTACTTGCATCTCTCAATGTCTCCATCCTCTCCCAGATCTTAATTTTTCACTATTGTTAGCTCTTGGATCCCGCTAATATAAAAATTTTAAAGCAATCCAACTTGTCTTAGGTTGAATAATCATAGATGAATTACCTAGTCTACCATAGGTATGTGAAATAGATTGAGTGGGATGTGGTGGTATGGCTATACAACTGTAATCCTTGTATAATTCACTACCACTAATATAGTCCAGAGGGTTTAATCATTCAACATGATGCAAAGAGTTAGTAATAACATCAAGGCTAAAACTCAGGTTTCCTAACTGCCTCTCTGAATGTTCCTTTCATAACTGTCAGATTGTCTATCATATTTTAGATGTTCAATAAATATTTATTGAAGTAAAGAATCAATATATTTATGTAATAGACACTGATATAAAATTCCATAATGTGAACCATGCTAAACCACATTTGTTGTTACCATTTATACACTTCTTTAAAAAGTAATGTGAAATCCTCCTCTGAGTGGCATTCACTAGTGTCATACTTAGGGAAAAGTCAGCAAGATAGATTTATGTAACTTCAAACAGCTTCATATCTTAATCTGCTTTTCATTTACTCTGCCAAAAATGCTATAATTATCCCCTGGCTTCTTAATTTTAAGCCTAGAGGGAGAGTTTCCTTAAATGCAAATATAATTATTATCCAAGACCAAGGTTCCAACATTAGACAGATGCTATACAGAACAAATTTTAAAATTTACCTTGCCTATGCTGAACCTGAACCCAAACTGACACCATTGCTACATTTTAATCTTCAAAAAAAGTTACAATTAAAGTTCTCTGGGGAAAGGACAGTCCTGTATCAACTTACTGTTACTATTTTTTGATCAAAAGGACTACCATCCCCTGCTCAGAATTTAGAGAGTTGGGAAGGCTGTCATCACTATGCTAACAATGAGTAAAAAGCAGTGCAAACTATAAAATCATACATTTTGTTGAACCATCAGAGATGTGAATGTTACAGAATAATCAACAATGCTGAAATCTTGGAAAAGATAGGCATTTCCAAGATGAGATGTGACACAACCATTGACTCACCTATGGCGGAGCACAGAAGGAAGACAGGGCTTGCTTAGAAGTGGCCAAAAAGGTTTCAACTAAAATATTTGACAATTTGCTAAAGGCTGAGCATTGGGTAGCATGAGATTATAGAGCTCCTGAGAGCTACAAACACAAAGTGAGACTGCATACACTTGAGGGCTCTTCTCCAGAGATTTCACCAGGTGCTGAAGAGAAAGATTGTGAGCAGGAATATTGGAGAAAGCATCCCTTGGTGGTTTAAAATAATCAATGTGATGCACCATGTCAACAGATTAAAGAAGCAAAACAATATAATTGTCTCAATAAATGCAAAAAAAATATTTTGCACAAAATTCAATACACATTTGTGATTAAAACTCTCAGAAAACTTGACAAAGGAACTCCTCCGTCTGAAAAGGGTATCTAAGAAGACAAACCTCTGCAAACAGTATAGTACTTTTTGATGAAAAACAGTTTTGTCTCACAGTTAAAGGGAAAAGGCAAGGGTGTCTATTCTCATTAGTCCTATTGAACGTGGTATTTTAGGTCCTGGTCAATGCAATGAGACAATACATATAGACATACATACATACAAATGTTCATGCATATATAAATGGCATACAGATTAGATATGAAAAATAAAACAGTATCTACTTGCAGATGACATGATTTTCTACATTGGATATCCAATATAATCTATAAAAAGCTAAAAGAACTAACAAGTGAGTTTAGCGAGATCACAGGACAAAAGGTCAATACAGAAAAATCAATTGTATTTCTATGTACCAGTAGTGAAAAATAGGAAACTTAATTTTAAAAATACCACTTAAAAAGCAGCCTTGCAGTGGAGAAATGTGGTAAACATAACTCTGTCAGGTGTCAAGGTTAACATCAACAATCATAAGTCATGTCAACCATGTGTACTCCTGATATGATGTGATGAGAACGGCACTTTATCTCTGCGGTCTTCCTCACAAACTCTCAACTCCAATCTAATCATGAGAAAAACATCAGAAAAATCCCAATTGAAAAAAAAATTCTACAAAACATTTTACCAATACTCCTCAAAAGTATCAAGATCACCAAAAACAAGGAAATTCAGAGAAACTGTAGCAGATCACAGGGGCCTAAGGAGACATGACAACTAAATGTAATGTGGTATTTGGGATACGATCTAGGAACAGAAAAAGGACATTAATGGAATTCTAACAAAGTGTGAAACTTTGGGATGCTTGGGTGGCTCGGTGGTTGAGTGTCTGCCTTCGGCTCAGGGCGTGATCCAGGTCCAGGGATCGAGTCCCACATCTGGCTCCCTGTGAGGAGCCTGCTTCTTCTTCTATCTGTGTCTCTGCTTCTCTCTGTGTCTCTCATGAATAAATAAATAAATAAATCTTTAAAAACGTGTGAAATTTTATTAATAACAATGGAATAATGTTGGTTCCTTAGTTGTTAACAATGGGTGAGGGCTATATTGGAACTCTGTACTTTGAAAAATTTTGTTAATCTAACTCTATTCTAAAATTTTTAAAAATTAAAAAATAGCATTTAAATTTGCACCCAAACATGAAACATGTAGATATGAATCTGACAGTACATATGCAAGATCTGTGTGCACAAATGTATAAATTACTGATAATGGTAATCAAAAATAATAAGTAGAGTAAAATATATTGCGTTCATGCATTGGAAGACTCAATAGCATTTACATGGCAAGTCTAACAAAACTGATCTATAGATTCAACTAATTCAGTAAGAATCAAAATCCTAGCAAGGATTTTCCCCAAAATCAACAATTTGATTTTTAAAATTTATATGAAAATGCAAAGGGACTAGAAGAGCAAAAGGGCATTTTTGGAAAAAGAATAAAGTTAGAAGATACAATTCTGATGTTAGTAATTATTATAAAAGTTAGACTAGCTAAGAAAATGGAGTATTAGAGAAAGAATAGAAAAAAGATCCATGGCACAAAATAAAGTCCTAATATAGATCTACATATATTTGGTTAATTAATGTTTTTAAAGACATAATTATTTAGAAAAGCTTTCAGTTTGCAAAACTGAGAAGAAAACACAGAGATTTCCCATATATTTCTTTCCCCATCATTATCATCATCATCATCACTCACTGGAATGGTACATTATTACCAAAGATGAACCTACATTAGCACATCATAATCACCCAAAATTCATAGTTTACCTTAAGGGTTCACTCTTGGTGTTATACATCCCATGGGTCTGGATAAATATATAATGACATCCATCATTAGGGTATTATACAGAGTATATTCACTGTCTTAAAAATCCTCTATGCTCTGCCTCTTCATCCTTTTCCAAATAAACTTCAGAAATTAGAGAGTATGTTAATACTTCCTACTAACTGGAAGACAAGAAAATGTCAAGGGTACATGTTACTGAGGCAGGACCAAGATTAAGGTAAGGCCAGTGGGCAATAAAATATCAAAGTTTCAAAGAGAGAGGATCTGACCCCGCACTTGCATGACCCCGACAGTCTGTGCCTCATTTGTCTAACCCTATTATCAGCCCATGAATGGTGTCTTTATTTAAATGTGTGATATTTTTTCATTATGGATTTTGGCATTAATTTTAGTTTTTAAAAAATATTGAATGGAAGCATAACTTATCTTGATTACTGAGATTGTCTCATCTTCCTCTGACCTTAAAGTTTGAGCTCAAGGTGAATGCCTTACTTGCTTCACCCCAGCTCCAATCCTGGTGAGTCTTCAGTTTTTAATACTGATCCTTTTCCTTCTCCCTCCACTCCTGGCAATCACTGATCTTTTTACTATCTCCGTAGTTCTGTCTTTTCCAGAATATCATATGGATGGAATCAGATGATAGTGACCTTTCACTTATTAATATACATTGAAGTCTCCTCCATGTCTTTTATGGCTTGCTATTTCATTTCTTTTTGGTATTGAATAATACTCCACTATCTGGATGTACCACCATTTATTTATCCATTCATCTACTGAAGGACATCTTGATTGCTTGAAAGTTTTTGCAAGTATGAATGGAGCTGTTATAAACATCTGTGCACAGAGTTTTGTGTGAACATAAGTTTTCACCTCCTTCGGGTGAATATCAAGGAGCACAATTACTGGATTGTATGGTAAAAGTATTTTTAGTTTTGTAAGAAATCATTGCCAAGCTGTCTACCAAAGTGTACCATTTTGCATTTCACAGAGATAAGATCTGACCCTGCACTTGCATGATCCTAACAGTCTGTGCCTCACTTATTTAACCCTATTTTCAGCCCATGGATGAGGGAGAGAAACTCAAGCGGACACTGAGTTGAGTAGGGAGCCTGATGCGGGGCTTGATCTCACGACCCTTAGATCAGACCTGAGCTGAAACCAAGAGTTGGATGCTTAACTGACTGAGCCACCCAGGTGCCCCTTGATCACCGTAGCTTTATAAGTCTTGAAGTAGAGTGCAGGTCAGTCAGGCAGCCCTGGTGGCGCTGCGGTTTGGCGCTGCCTGCAGTCCAGGGTGTGATCCTAGAGACCCTGGATCGAGTTCCATGTCAGGCTCTCTGCATGGAGCCTGCTTCTCCCTCTGCCTGTGTCTCTGCCTCTCTCTCTCTGTGTGTCTCTATGAATAAATGAATAAAATCTTAAAAAAAAAAAAAGAATGCAGGTCGGTCTTCCAATTTTGTTCTTATCCTGCAATATTGTGTCACCTATTCTATATCTTTTGCCTCTATATAAACATTAGAATCAGTTTGTGTATACCCAGAAAATAACTTCATGAAATTTGACCAGTATTGGTTCAATCAATAGATCAAGTTAGGAAGAACTGACATCTAGACAATATTAATGAACATTTCCTCATTATAGATCTTGTATATATTTTGTTAGATTTATACCTAAGTATTTCATTTTGGGCAATGCTAATATAAATGGTATTATGTTTTTAATTGCAAGTTGCACTTGAAAAGAAAGCAGTGGACTTTTTTGTCAATTCTTTCAGATTTTCTGCATAGACTATTAGGTCATCCACAAGGACAGTTTTATTAGTCCCTTCCAATCTGTACACCTTTTATTTCCTTTCCTTGCCTTATTGCATTAGTAAGGACTTCTAGCACCATGTTGAAAAGGAGTGGTGAGAGAGTCATCAGTTGATGTTAAGAAAAGTGCAAAGGTAATGCAATGGAGGAAGAATAGTATTTCCAACAAATGATCCTGCAACTGTTAGATATCTATAAAGAAAGATGAATATAACTTGTACTTCAAGTGCAGGTAAGTATTTATTAGATTATCTTTTATTGCTGAGCAGTATTCCACTGCAGGCTATATCACAGACTATCCATTCTCCCATTGAAGGACATTTGGTTTGTTTCTAGTTTTTGCCAATTATGAATAAAGCCACCACAAACACTCATATCCATAAATATTCAAGTACAGGGTTCTGGTGTGAAGATAAGACTCTCCCTTATCAGGTACAATAACTGTTTAACTTTAGTGAAAGGGCCAGCCTGTTTTCCAAGTTGCTAGAATATTCTGCACTTCAAGCAGCAATGTAGGAGCATCCCAGTTGCTCAACATCTTTTCTAGCCCTTCAGATAGATTGTTTACCTGAGTGTTCTACTTTGTTTTTTATTTTATATGTGTTTTGGGGTTTCCAACTGGTGTGTAATGGTATCTCATAGTTGCATGAGGATGTTGAGTATCTCTTTTTCTTTTTTTTTAAGATTTTATTTATTTATTTATTTTTTAATTAATTTTTATTGGTGTTCAATTTACCAACATACAGAAAAACACCCAGTGCTCATCCCGTCAAGTGTCCACCTCAGTGCCCGTCACCCATTCCCCTCCAACACCCACCCTCCTCCCCCCTTCCACCACCCCTAGTTCGTTTCCCCGAGAGATTTTATTTATTTATTCATGAGAGACAGAGAGAGAGAGAGAGAGAGAGAGAGAGAGAGAGGCAGAGACACAGGCAGAGGGAGAAGCAGGCTCCATGCAGGGAGCCCGATGCAGGACTCCATCCAGGACTCCAGGATCACGCCCTGGGCTGAAGGCAGGCGTTAAACCACTGAGCCACCCAGGGATCCCAAGTATCTCTTTTTCTTAATATGCCAGACATATTTTTTTCTCGTTGAAGTGTTTGTTTGAATCTTTTATCTGGGGTACCTGGGTGGCTCAGTCAGTTAAGCGTCTGCCTTCAGCTCAGGTCATGATCCCAGGGTTTGTTTGCTTCTCCCTCTGCCTCCTCCCTCTGCTTGTGCTCTCTTGCTCTCTCTCTGTCAAATGGATAAATAAAATCTTAAAAAAATAATAAATCTTTTATGCATTTGTACTTGGGATGTTTGTTTTCTTATTAGTAATTGAGTTTTGAGATTCCTCTATATATCCTAGACAATTCCTTTACCAGCTATGTTTGTAAACATTTGCCACAGCCTGTGGTTTTTCCTTTAATTCTGTTAACAACATCTATAGAAGAGCAGAAACTTTACACATATATAATATCCAATGTAAATTTATTACAAGTATGTTTTGATGTTGTATTTAAGAAATGCTACTATCTCAAATTTACAAAGATGTTTTCCTATGTGTTTTCAAAGAGTTTTATGGTTTCAGGTTTACACTTAAGTCTATGATTCAAGTTAATTTCATCTTTCTCATATTATATGAGGTAATATATTTTTAAGGCAAATGCTAAATGTCACTCCATTCCCTGTTCAACTTTTATTAAAAATCAGTTTTTGGGGACCCCTGGGTGGCTCAGTGGTTGAGCGCCTGCCTTTGGTCCAGGGTGGGATCCTGGAGACCTGGGATCAAGTCCCACATCGGGCTCCCTACATGGAATCTGCTTCTTTTTCTGCCTATGTCTCTGGCTCTCTCTGTGTCTCTCATGAATAAATAAATAAAATCTTTTATTTTTTTAAAATATCAGTTTTTGTCTTGAAAATAAGAACACAAAATATTTTCTGTCCAAAGCTGAGGTTTGCTTCAATTCTACCTGTTACTATATTCTTGATCCTCTCTTTACCATCAAATGACCCATTTTTCCAATCCTGCTGCCCAGGCTGTTACATGACATAACCATCTTTCTGCCCAAATTGCTGGTCTGAATTCCTGAACTGTTTGCAGCTGAACTTTTGTCTTGGTTTCTATGCCCTTGCCTAGTATTATTAGTTTCTGATTCCTCTGAGTTATTTAGGTTCTATAATAAGCAGTTAATAAAAGCTGAATGAATAATCTTTTTTCTTCACCCTTCAATTTTGATTTAAATCAGTAGGTGCATTTACTATATGAAACAGGCACTGTGCTAGGAATTAGGCATATAATAATGAATAAGGGGGCTATTGGTACTAGAAGATCTCCTGCTTTTAGAGAACTTAAGAGGCTTATGGTAGAGAGTATACTTGAATTACAATCCAATGTGATAAACTCTGGGTGAGATATGATAACATAGACAGGATACATAACATAATTTGGGGGGAGTCAGCCCAGCCTTTGCCAAGTGATTTCCATGTTGGTTATGGAGGGTAAAGAAGAATCACCCAAGGAAGTGAGAATGGGGCAGAAGAGATGTATTTCAGATGGCAAGAGTACAGTCTGAAATGGTCCAAAATGAGAGACAACAAGGAGGAGTTACTAGTTACTTTTTATAGAAACATATGAAAGGAGTTACTTTTTATAGAAACATACAGTGAGGTGGTTGCTGAGAGGTTAAACTAGAAACAGGGATTAACTCATGTAGAGTCTCATATACTCTATTAAAGGCTTTTTGTCCTTCCCATTTCTGCACAGATAAAATTACATTACAAATTTTTATTAATATACACTAGTGTTGTATGCATGATAATTTGGAAAAATTTACACAGCTTTCAATCTGGCTAGACCTTGAAATTAATCTTTTAGTAGCTCGCAAAGGCCTGGTTCTTTTATACTTTCTGCTCTGCTCTTCTAAACATGCCTTATATTTAACAGAATTAATTATCTCCCCTCCCCGTTCCTCACTCAGACCAGACTGTCTCACAAATAAGTGGCTAATCATAGAATTCATATTGGTTGGTGAAAGTTTATACTTTCATCCTAGATGCCATTATCATTTATCCTGTTGTGACAATTGTTTTGATTGTTTTTTGTTTCTTTCTTTTCCATTGATAAGCATGAGTTACTGTTATAATTGTGTTTAATTTATTTTTTAAAATTTATTTATTCATGAGAGACACACACACACGGGGGGTTGGGCAGAGACACAAGCAGAGGGAGAAGCAGGCTCCAGGCAGGATCCCGGGTCTCCAGGATCACGCCCTGGGCCGAAGGCGGCGCTAAACCGCTGAGCCACCTGGGCTGCCCTAATTGTGTTTATTTAACTTCTGAAATTCAGAGAATAAAATAAACTGCTAATAAGTTAGGATACTGCACGGTGCCTAGGTGGCTCAGTCAGTTAAGTGTCTGCCTTCTGCTCAGGTCATGATCCCAGTGTCCTGGGATCGAAACCCACCCCCACCCCCACCCCGCCAAACCCTGCATCAAGCCCTGCATTGGGTTCCCTGCTTGGTGGGGTGCTTTTCCCCTCTCTTTCCATCATTCTCCCCTCTGCACTTGTGCTCTCTGGCTTTCTCTCTCTCTCTGTCAAGTAAATAAAATCATTAAACAAAAAAAAACAAAAATAATATTGCAGAGCTCAAAATAAAAACTCATTTTTATGTAGTATTTTGTATTTTAAAGTATTCCAAGTGCTACATTTTTTGGATGAAGCTTTTTTTCTGATAGTCATAATCATCAGAGACCTTGACATTTTAGCCAATATGATAAACAAAAGCTTTGGTGATATTTTTGCAAAAAAGAATCAGATGATAGACAACAGACAGAGAAGGTCAGTTCAGTTTTAATTATGATGCCTGAATTTTCTATCATGGTTTATGTAGGTTTTGCTTCACAACCAATATTGAGTCAGAGAAAAATTAAATTAGGTGGATGGCTGGGATTTTCAAAACAATGGCTTTTACTCTGCTGTTTATATTCTAATATTTCTTTTTCTTTTTTTTTAATCAATTTTTATTGGTGTTCAATTTACCAACATACAGAAAAACACCCAGTGCTCATCCCGTCAAGTGTCCACCTCAGTGCCCGTCACCCCTTCCCCTCCAACACCCGCCCTCCTCCCCTTCCACCACCCCTAGTTCGTTTCCCCGAGTTAGGAGTCTTTATGTTCTGTCTCCCTTCCTGATATTTCCCAACATTTCTTTTCCCTTCCTTTATATTCTCTTTCACTATTATTTATATTCCCCAAATGAATGAGAACATACACTGTTTGTCCTTCTCCGATTGACTTACTTCACTCAGCATAATACCCTCCAGTTCCATCCACGTTGAAGCAAATGGTGGGTATTTGTCGTTTCTAATTGCTGAGTAATATTCCATTGTATACATAAACCACATCTTCTTTATCCATTCATCTTTCGATGGACACCGATATTTCAATTGAGCAGACACTAATCATAGTGCTTTTCTTTTTTTTTTTTTTTAAATTTTTATTTATTTATGATAGTCACAGAGAGAGAGAGAGGCAGAGACACAGGCAGAGGGAGAAGCAGGCTCCATGCACCGGGAGCCCGATGTGGGATTCGATCCCGGGTTTCCAGGATCGCGCCCTGGGCCAAAGGCAGGCGCCAAACCGCTGCGCCACCCAGGGATCCCTAATTTTTTTTTTTTTCATAGTGCTTTTCTTAACCACTAATAACATTAGGAAACTTACAGAAAGTGTTATTATTATTATTCACAGTGAAATGAATGAGTTAGTGGTATTCATAGAAAAATGTACTTATTCTTTATTATCATCACACAGTAGACACTTAATTAGTGCATACTATTTGCCATGTGCTAAGTACTGAGGATTTAAAAGTAAGCAGGATAAAATTCATTAATTCATAGTCTGAATCCATGATAAGATTAAGAGACTATTACAGTAGCAAAACAATAAATGTGAAACAAGTTGACTTTGATAAAAAATAAGTTCTTTCAAAAGTTTTGAGGAAGTGGGCCAATTAGTATCAGGAGTGTTTGTTGCTACGCCTTCTGGTTGTCAGTCTGGAGAAGAAACCAAGACAATACATGTACAATGGTTACTACCTACCTTGTGAGTCATCTAAACTACAGCTAGCATCTTCTTGAACCAATGAGAGCATTTCAATTCTGCTAGACACACAGCAAATTTTTGACATTTAACAGATAATGTTGTTACAAAATAGAATTTTTAGTTTTATGGCAGGAAGCAGAAAAATTATTTCCCAAATCACAAAGATTTTATGAATTGGTTCCAGCGGCTTAAAATGCTGCTGAAGAGGACAGCCAAAATGGGATTCTGGAACGACCCTGTATTATCAACAAATTTCTCAATCCTTTTCTCTTATGCCACCTGTAGGGGTGTTGACCAAACTAATTCCAAGAGAGCATCCATGCCAAAACATGGCATTTGTGCCGTTTTATAGATGCCTTACATGAAAAGGGAATATTCTACTTGTTCAATTCTGCCAATAAACACTTTCCTCTCATAAAATGTACATGGTTTACATAAGCTTTGATATTTTTGTCATTTTTAAGCACTTACCCACATCATAAATATTTTCTGCAGTTTTGTGAGTTACTTAGACCAGTATCATTTTCTATAATTTTAGTTAAATCATTAATGTCAGAGATTGATTCGGTTGTGTGTATAGTTGCCTTATAGACCCAGCATATTAAACAGTATTAAAAAGGGTTCTAATTCTACAAAGGAAAAGGCATTTAATTGCGGTGCAGCTGTACGTTGCATTTGTCATCTGTTATACAAATGGGAGAGGGTGAGAACTACAAAATATCCAGGACCTATCATTTATTCCTAATCATCATAATTACCATTAATCATTATTCATCAGCTCCTCACACATATTCTCTATCCCTTTGGACATATGATTTGGCATCACTAAATATGTCATGTTTGTTCTTGAGTGCAGGCTAAAACTGTATAGGTTTACAAAAAAAAAAAAAACAACTTGAAAGGAAATAGATCAGAGGGCACATGCATACATTTATGTTCTTTAGTATAATTAAATATTTATGTTTAGATTTGTACATATGGCAAGTCATTATCCTCAAAAATGCAATGAATTTCTTTCCCTGAAGAAAAACTATGTTCTGATTTGATACAACATGAAAATGTAAGTTATATAACAATCATAATACAGTGATAGCACAGAAGAGTAAGGTGGGGAAAGAGGTTATAGTATGTTGTATTGTTTATCTCCCTCTTTTTTTCTGGAAAAGTGATGATATAGTGCAAAATTTTAGGATTTCGTATACATGGAATTCTGAAAACAGCATAAGGCAATCTGTGACTGTTGGAAATGAATATTCTTGTCACACAATATAACCCACAAAAACTCATCTACTCCCAGGAGATTTTTTTCACAAGCTACAGAGTGAACAGTAAAGCTCAAAATTCTTCCCAAAGAATATTGGATGAGGCAAGTAAGTGAATAAGCCGTGTCTGACAGTAGATCCATTTCATCGTTGCTTGGTTTACTTTCGGTGCCTAGTATCAATTAGTACTGATTGTCCTTTACCTTTCCTCCTGATAGGATTGAAGACATCACCCTGCAACTGTTTCGAGGACTAGTACGATGACAATTAGAGGAAAGAGCTCTAGTCATCCAAATTAACCCAAAATACACCTGCGAGTAATTGCATCCATGCTTAACTCTTTAATAGCTAATTTGAGAAAGGTCTTTTTTTTCCCCTCCACAATGCTAAATTATTCCCTAAAGAAGGCATCAGATTCTTCTTCGCTTTGGTAGTCCATAATTTAATCATTTGAATCAGATCAGTGAATCAGATCATCACTAAAGACTCTGGCAGCTCTAAAATGTTATGATTTTTCACGGAAGGAGAGATTTCTCCCTAGAGCTTTTTCCTCTATTTTTTGCCATGGAGCCAGGTTTATAACAACGAAGTATTCTCGCTGATATTAAATATGATAAATCTCCCACAGGGAGCTCAGAGCATTTCCACATATATAGCGTCCAACATTAGTGCTGACACAAACAATGCTTGCAAGGATACAGAGAGAAACTCAACAATTAACGCATTTCGGGCCTCTAATAACTCAAGAGTGTATTTTGATTCCCTAGCTCCGTAGTTTCCACTGTATTCCTTAATGCTAGCTGAACCCTACATGCCTTAAAGGGACTAGAAGTAAAACAAACAAACAAAAAAAACCCCAATATTAGGAAAATATTTTTGACTTTGTAAACCCTTGAAAGGGTCTCAGTGATGTCAAGCATTTTCTGGAACACATTTTTAAAACTATTGTAATCAAATCCTTATCATTTAATAATTCAGTCATTCAATATTCATTTGCCAAGTGTCTTCTGTGTGATGGAGATCCTGATAGTTACTAGGAATGTAATGCTCAAAAGATAATACCCCTGGCTGGTAAAGCTATATAGATGAGTAGAGAATACTGAGGAATAAATAGGTGACCACAATGCTAGTTGTGTCTGTAGGATGCTTCTAGACAATATAAATCTAAAGCCAAAATCATGAGAAATCAGAAAATTAAAAAAAAAAAAACAAAAACAAAAACCCAAAAACCTTAGGGATGGGTGTGTCACCTAGATACCTTCATATCCAAACCTCTAACCATTAGATGAACTAAATGACTCTTTAGGAAGAATAAGAACAGTTTTGTTGATTAGGTTCTTATATACAGATCTGACTTCTTGAGAAATACTCTCACATACCTATTTTTCAGGTTCCTGGAACATATGAGGCAGAAAATTAATGGTGAGAAAAAAAAGATGTCTTTACCTATATAAGTAGCTACAGTAACTTTTTAAATCACTATTATCCATTTTCTAAACATCTCTTGGCCCATTGTTTATGTGGTGTCTGTTTGGCAATATTCCAAACCTACCTAAGATGAACCAATAGCTTTCTTGGCACCTGCTCCTAGATATAGAATCTGCTGTGGAAACATAGACAATGGGGTTTTAGTCCATGGTCATGCTAAGAAAGGACATACATTCACTGATTGTTGAGTGCAGGATTCTACACAGAAATTGAGGAGATCACTTATTATGGTGCACAAATATTCTACATTCTTGGTGCTTATCTGCTCAACACATAAATTTTTAAGAGAGATAAGTTAAAATCCTTCAATCTGATTTTGGAATTGACCATTCATTCACTCACTCATTCATTAATTCACTCATTCACTTTTTATTTATTTATTTTTTATTTATATTTTTTGACAGGTCCTGCCGCAGGTTTATTTGTACAAATAGCACAGGAGGACACCAGGCCCATGCAGACAGAAGCCCAGGGGTCATACCAGTCCTTCTGTCCTCACACTGGCAGGCAGAAGCCTCTACACTGGAGCCTTTGTGGGGGCCTGGGCACCTTTGGGAGCCTGTACTGCAGGAGTAGAAGCAGGAGCCAGAGCCGGGGTCGCAACTGCAGCCTAGGCCTTGGTTTGAGCCTTGGCCTTAGCCTTTGGCTGGCAGAGCCTGAGACCTTTGGCAATGCGGGCACGAGCATGTTTCCCGAGCGATGTAGGCAAATCGATTGAGCTTGCAGCTGCCGCCCTTTGGGATCTTGGGCTTAACCTCCTTGGGCTTGACAAGAGCCTTGGTAGCCTCAGCACTCGCAGTCATGGCCTTGGCATTGTTGGCCTGCATCTTCTTTAGGCCCTTCTTGTTGTGCTTCTTGGCAAAGCACATGTTCCTCAGGAACTTGGGGTCTACCCCCTTAAGAGATTCATATCTTTGTGACAGGGGTTTCTTGATGCCATTTCTGTGCCATTTTTGTGACTGGTTGTGCGTGGTGTGGTTCTTGGACTTGGCCATGTCTGCACCAAAGCCCGTGGCTCCCCGAAGAGAAAAAGTCATTCACTTTTTATGTTATGATTCCATGTTGTCAGGCACATAGAGTTTTAGGATTGTTTTCTGGAATTAAACAGAAAATAAATGCAAATACTTTTTTGTGTGTTTTCACTCTATTTGCTTAATCACAACTTTAAAAATTGATTTTACTTTCCATTTTAGTGATCAACCTGATCTTTCTTACTCTTTTATGTTCTTTCATTAATCAAAACTTGCGTTAACATCTTTTCTTGGTGCTTGAATTGGAAAATTAGTTTATTTTCAATCTTAACTTGTTTTTTAATCCATGCATTTAAAACCATAACCTTTACAATTTAACAGTAAGTGCTTTTTATGTCTTTGCTTATTATGTCTTTGCTTATACCATCTCACTTTTGTCTCCTTTTTCTTCCTTCTTCTTGGAGTAAATTCTCGAATAATTCTTTCAGAATGGATCTGTGAGTGAGACACTTTCTGAGACCTCGCACAACTCGAAATTGTTTTTGTTTATCTTTCTTGCCCAGTGATGGTTTACCTAAGTGTAGGATTCTTTCTTTCTTTCTTTTTTTTTTTTTGTATATTTTTTATTGGAATTCGATTTGCCAACATATATCTTTTTTTTTTTTAGAAGATTTTATTTATTTTTTTCATGAGAGACACAAAGAGAAAGACAGAGACACAGGCAGAGGGAGAAGCAGACTCCATGCAGGGAGCCTGATGTAGGACTTGATCCTGGGACCACAGGGTCACGCCCTGGGAAGAAGGTAGACGGTAAACCGCTGAGCCACCCAAGCGTCCCCTATGCTTAAGATTCTAAGTCCAAGGTTACTCTCCTTCAGATCTCTGAAAACTAATTCACGTTATTTTAACATTCAGTATTAATAAGATATTGTCCTGGTTACTTGACATGTACTCCTTTGCGAATATAAGCTACTTGTTTCCCTTTCTAGAAGTTTTTAGGAATTCTCTCTTTATTCTCACTTTTCTGAATTTATGTTATGTCCAGGTTTGAGGACCGGTTATTTTTCATATATTTATTAAAGTTACTTAGTCTATTCTGCATTCAGGGGATCTTTTCAATTTTAAGATACCCACCAGTTGTTTTTTTCCTGCTAATTTGAGACCTTGACTACTATTGCTTTATCATTTCTCTTTTTAAAATCCATTTTGATTTATTAATTTTTCTTAAAATCTTATCCTTTCTGCTTTATGCAATCGTGTGAAACATATTCAGTTTAACACCTGTAAACAAAAATTCTGCTATCTGAATAACCCAGGCCTCTAATTCTGCTGTTTGCTAATTCTGTTGACGTTGGCCTACAGTGACAGATTCCTACTGTCTTTTCTAATTATAGATTGTGAACTCCTGTTCAGCAGGGGTTTAGTAGGGAGAATCCACTGAGGTTTGGTTTGAAAGTACATTTTCCTGAGGATTTTTATATTTGCTACTCTCAGATGCACCCAGCGCCATTAACAGTCCTGTACCAGGTTTTGCTATATTTTCAGCTTCTGGGTAGTCAATGCAAGCAGTCTAAATTAAAGTTCTAAAACTTCATCATGGCAAGAATGTGGTTCAAATATTAATGTGTGCTTTCTTACCTAAAGTCCAAGTTAGTAAATACAAATTTTGGTTCATCTCCCTTTGTTTGCCAGCAGTTAATCTCCTCCTCCTCCCTCATGTTCCATTGAAGGTGGAGTCTTTTCTTAGACAATTTTTCAGGGGTTTCATGCATGCCTTTGTTTTGAATTCTGGTCCTGTTTAGCCATTATGGCCTGGCCTGAGCCTTTTCGTTCACGAAGTTATAAAATTATTTTAGGAGAAATCAAAGAGTCTGCCCCCATTTACCACTGTGAAAGTATTGAAGCAAGGACTCCATTAGACTGAGTAGCCCTAATGTCTTGGTAGCCTAAGTCAGCGAACCAAAACTTAGGCCAGAGTCAACACACTTGAATCCTACAAAAAGGAACTGAAGAACAACCAATCACACACAGCCAAATAGGCTTTCCCAAATAAGGCAACTACTTAAGCTATAGTCAATCAATTTTCTTATTTTGCTTCCATGTCTTCTCTATTAAAAATCTCTCCTCTAGTTCTTGTTGGTGGAGTGTTCCTAACCACTTTGGATTTGGATTCAAATCAATAAATGCTCAAATAAACTCATAAATTTTAAATGCCTCCATCTACCTTTAACACCACCGAGGCTCTCATTTCTTATGCCTTTTTTTTTAATCTGTGGAGATACCCTCTTAATATATTGTAAATTTTGTTCTGCACTTAAGGCTTTGTTGAATATTTTACTCAAAATTTCTAGATATTTTCAGCAGAAGTTCCTTCAGATTAATCTAGTCCTTTATGGTATGTGAAATATTCCTTTCTGTTTTTTCATTTTTCAGGGTTTCTTCATTGTTTCCTTTTTGTGTTGTGTCTTGGCTATGATTTACAAAATACATAACTTTTCTGCTTTTTTTTTCCTATGCTTTTGAAGTAGGAGAGAGCAGTATACTCTTATATGACATCTTAAATTAGAACCTCTAATTAATACTTTATACTGGAGTTAGAATTATATTTTATTGTAAAGCAAAATCAACCATGTCATGCTTGTTTTTTAAAATTCCTCAAAGACTACCTACTGGGGTTGTAGAACAAGACCTGATACCTTCAAAGTGCTAATCAGCTCTCTTGAAATTTGGCACCCAGCCAGAGGGATCATTAGTTAAAACTGTCCTCAATGTAATGATGATGAAGGGCCTCTCCTTGCCGTAACTTTCTCCCCCAACTGTTGAAAAAAGTTTGCTAAGTAATCATATTCTTAGAGGTAGCTGTAAACTTTGGTGGTGGGAGGAGACCCATGTGTTTTGGAATGGGAAAAGCAACTGGAGTTCAAATTCAGAGCAGTGGGGATGTCTTCCAGGGAGTCAAGACCGTATTTATCTAGCTTTTTTGGTATAGGGAAGACTTTACTGCATCTAGCAGCAGTACCAGAGTAGGCACGACTAGAGTACTTGATGCTGCTCGACCCCTCTCCATGAGGACATGCTGACCTGTTGTGGGCAGAAGTGGAAGTGTGCTCCCCAGGAACCAAGAGTGGTCTCCTATAAGGAGGGGTCCCTCCCTTTCAATAGCCAACTCAGGCACCCAGGTTTTGCCAGTGAAAACACCACTGAGCAAGGCCCTCATGCAGACCTGATCTAACACATAATCCACTTTGGCTTAGCCTTATCACTCTCCTGCCCTACTTCTTTAGCCCTACCTGGATTTCCTTGTTTCTCTCTGTCAGGCAATCTATTTGTTATTTCTGTTTCATATCTTCTAATCTCTATTTGGATACCGTTTAGTATACTCAAGGCAACATACTTGCCACTCTCTGGTAGGAACATATACTTCACCCCACGCTGTACTGTCCCCCCACTGCCTTCCCTCCTCTGGATCTTTGCCACAAATACTGTACAGTAAGTAGATTCATTTGGACTTAGTTTTCCCAGGTTCTGCCATAGGTTGAGGTTAGCTCCTTCTGGAAAATATTTTCCCAGTGTGTGCTTTTCATGTACTTCCTCTGTGATCAAGTTTTAATGAATACACTTATGCAATAATTATGTTTCTACACACATGCACACACATGTGCACACACACACACACACAAGTCAGTAAAGCCTATGAAGACACTGGTCATTTTGTCTTGTTGATATAAGTAAGCTCAAAGCCAACACAAGCTCTAGTCATAGGGTAATTGAATTAAAATTTTTACCTGCTATCCATTTTCCTATGTGAGTATAGTATATTCCTATGTGAACATATTTAATTTTTTATATATTTCTTTGTTCTTATGCATATCATATGTTGACTCAAAATATTTGAGTACCTTTAGAGCAAGACCATTGGTATATTTTTTTCTTATATAGACCCCAGCATGACCATAATATTGAGATGTGGTTTATTATAAAAAATATTTGTTGAATTGAATGGATACAATTAATAAATTAAGTACATAATTTAAGTTATGAATATAATTTTATGAATTCTGAAATGTTATGAATTGGAAGCTACGTGAAAAAAATATCACTCTGAAAAATTTATTCTGATGCCTCAGGAAATCATGCAAAATCTCCTAAGAATATTATGCTTGTGTAGAATAATAACGTACAACATCCTGAGTCATAGATATTAAAGGAACATCTAAAAGTATAATGTACAATTAATGAAGGAAAATTAAACATGCAATTGAGTTACTCTTTCTGCTGGAAGGAGAAATCAAATATACAGGAAGTATTAGTTTCCATTTATCTTCAAATTCTAATCTGTATTCACATACATGTATTTGCATTCACAAGTTCAGATTTAATAAGCAGAAATGATTATTTTACGCTGTAATTGATTATAGAAAGCCTGTGAGGATCAGACTTAAAATGTAACTCTCACAATTCCATGAAGTCAATCAAAACACAAATCACCGGGCTTGTGATTTAGCACTTCTCTATCTTCATTAATTGTACTATTGCCCTGGGCAAATCCCATCTTTAGCTGAAGCTACTTATAAGACGGCAACCTTTCCCGAATAAATACAATTTACTGACACCCTCTCAGGCTGTGTGCCTAAATGAAGACACAGAATTACATTTTAATAGGCGAACCTTCTGTTTCATTTCTGTTCCACATTTAAAATGATAACTTTCTTCAAAAAGGAAAAGAAAAAGCAGATATTTCTGCTTACTTTGCATGCCACAGTTTTCCGAGGTATAGTAGCTTTGATGAAAGAATTCTCATCGCCTGTTTTGAGGGCAAATCATGTGACTTCCCTTAAATTAGTGATTCTCAAACTTGCTTTTATAAGGACTGACGCCTGGGTCGCACCCCCAGAGATTCTGAGGTAATTGGTTTGGAGTTCAGCTTCCTGGGCATGAGATTTTTAAAAGCTCCCCAAGTGATTCTAATGTGCAGCCGAGGTTAAAAATCACTACACTAATTAATAGAATAATAATGAATTGTCTAATCACAGAGAAGACCACACCAATACAACTATGCTTATAATTGGGAACCTATTGTTTTTTGCAAAAGAATATTCTTGAAAGATTGAAAAAAATGAATTTGAGGTTTCTGTAATTGTATGCAGTCTTTATTTCATAAAAGACCCGACACTCACCATGGTGAATTCTAATCAGGTGGCTCACCATTCATTTTGTGTTTATTTTCTTATATAAGCAAAAAGTGAACTGATCAAGATTCATCTATTGATTAATTAAACAAGTATGTATTTAGCCCTTAGAATATGTTACTCTTTCTGATTTGTTGGCTCTTCCTATAAAATAATAAGGAGGAACTTTGTTGTTTATTTCCAACGTGGATCAACCTTAAATTGAGGAGAAGGGAAGATAGTCTGAAAGGCAAGAACTTTTTAAGCATTGAGTTCACCATCACCTTCCACAAACCAGATAGGGGCACTGAATTATTCTTTCTGTCAAAGGCATCACATTACTTGCTATACATAAAAATTAAGTGAATAAATAAGATGCTATATGTAAAAGTCAGGCACAGGAGGTAGTGGGAGCTCAATGAATATTAATTTCCCTTTATCTTCCTCTGAAGCTTGGACTGTTATTGCAATAATAACTTGAATTATGTAACTAAGATATCTTTTCTACTTCGCCCCCTACATAACTGCCAGATTGGTTTACAGAATTACACTTTTGCAAATAATAGAGATATATAAAAGTAAAAAGTTATAAATCTTACTTCCATAATCAAATCTCACTCTTCTTTCTAGGAGTAACTATTATTAAAAATGTGGGATGTAACTCCCAGAAACTTCATGCACAAATGCATAATACCTTAAATGTGTGTACAAACAGAAGCATATACGTATGTGTGTGCACATGTTTGTAGGCGCACGCACGTGCACATGTGTGTGTGTGTGTGTGAATTCCTATTTCTTGGGAACATTCTGTATTAGCACTCAAAGAACTATTTCATTTTAAAAAAATATCTTACAAGTAACTCATGTGTACATTTATTTTATTTTCCCATTTTAGAAACTAAAGTTGTTTTATCTTTTTAGCTAATTAAGAAATGTTTCTTTGAGAAGAATATATTTGCATGCTGGTGGGAATGATCCAGTAGAGTGAGATAAATTGATGATGTGAGAGAGAAAAAGCATGTGATAACTTAGAAATTAAGTCTTTGAGATGCTGAGAGAGGGCAGGACCTAGGGGAACTGGCTTTGATGCATGCAATTTATTTCATTTGCAACGTGAGAAGAAGCAGTGAATACATACAGATACAGATGATTTGGTAATACTGTTGGTGAGACATGAGGAAATTACTGGCTTATTTTTATCTATAATTTTTTTTCTTTCAATACAGTTTTAGGGGGGAGACATATACAAGGATTAAAAGATAAGTACAAAAAACAAACAAATAAAAAATAAGAAAATAAAAGTACACTATGTGAAATAATCTGGAAGAATGAAAATGTAAATACATATACCAGAAAAGTGTTGAGGAAATTTTGACCAGCAGAGGGCGCCTTTTTAATATTAATAATCGTTAATTTAATGGTAAATAGACCCACTCTAATGTGCACTCTCTTCCAATCAGCCTTCATCTGTTTAGGGAAAACCATTGAGAAGAAAACTGCCTAGTTATAGCCGAGATTGAACGTTTGCCAGTTGTGTGATATGGAGGGAAAGAAGGATGATGGAAATGAAATGAGTCACTACAATTTGGAACACAAAATCCACGCTGGATAATGAAGAAAATATGCGTGAAGCCGTGAGGTTAATAGGTAATTATAACAAATGATATACCAAACTGGAGGTCTCAGTGAGCTTGAAAAACTACAGAAGATAAAATTCTAGACTAGAGACCGACTAAAAAGGTAGGGAATCTCTGTTGGAGTGTGGTAAGACCGCAGCAGAGATTTTGGAGCCGCGCAACCATGAGTAAATGCGAAGGGCGTGAGAATCAGAGATTGAGGTTGATCGAGGGCGTGACAATTGCAGCAGGTTGTTTGGTAACTGTGGGGACAGAGTACAGGCAAGATCATCCTTACAGAGGCTGAACTGTCTGAGTACATTATGACATGAGATGTGGTAAAAAAAAAAAAAAAAAAGGAACCGAGTAAGCTGCCTGCTGCGCACAGTGGTAAATAAGAAGTGACATAGCCTGCTGGTAGATCAAAGCATTAAGAGGAGCATCAGTTCACGAAGACTCACAGCTCAAATTTCAGAAGATCTGGGGTTTTGAGGGAGAAGGAAGAAAACCAGTTTAAAAACTAGCAACGAGAGCAAAGATGACACTTCTCCAATCCCTCCATATTTGTGTGGTTTAAACAGTTTCCTTATATTTACAGGCCATTGGGGTTTTGCCTTCTGTGAAGTGCCTGTTCCAATCCCGTATCCAATTTTCTATTGAATTGTTTGTCTGTGTCTTATTTGCAACAGTTTGTTAGATATCCTGAGCTCTGATACTGTGTTTGATGTATGTTCAAAGAACTTTCCCCAGGCTATCTTTGTCTTTTAACTTTTTATGTCATCTTTTTCTTTAACAGAATATTAAATGTTGAGGTAGTTACATTTGTCAATTTTCCCATTATGGTTTTATTTTTTCCCCTTGTCACAAGCAAGCTACTAGTTGCTGGGATTCACAGCATTGGCCCTGGATTCAGGCAGGGAGACTGGCTTCGTTCCACGCCACTGTTCAGTCTTTTGGATTCCAATTCCCTGAAAGTAGTTTAAGACCAATTCTCATTGCCAATTTCTGGTCTTAAAAATTCTGGGCCTCAAGAGTTTAGCTTCCATTCAATGTTCAGGGTTCCCATATAATATTGGATGGATATATCTATCTAATCTATCTATCTATCTATCTATCTATCTATCATCTATCTATCTATCATCATCTATCTATCTATCTATCTATCTTATCTATCTATCTTCACATATCTCATGGACACCTACATCCATTTTTATATAAGTATTTTCTTAATAATTTCTACACGTTTAGATCAGAAAGTGTACACATATAGCTGTTCTATAATGATAAGAATTTAAGAACTTTCAGTCCAAAGAAAAATACTTAAACCTTTGTAGATCCCAGACCCTCTCTTTAAATAGACACACCTAGAATTTTCATATAAGGACTCTTGATTTAACAGTCCAATTAACTGAACAGACCAATAGAAAAAAACAAGTCACATTTCATAGACTCTTCAAAATTACTAAATGACCAATAATCATATGTAGACTGTGATAAAATACCAGTCATCCAATGAAGGGGTACTGAATTAAGAAGGAAATACAATATATCAACTATGAAACTGGTCATTAAAACCAATACTGTTATCTCCAGGGAGTCCAGTTTATGGGCAAATGGGCCCTTTTGGATACAGCTGATAAGAGAGCACACTGATACAGGTTTGCTTGAGATAAATATTCAAAAATTTTAAAGTGTAAAGACCCCTTGACTATTAATAATCTCTTTGAAGAAAATGATCATACTTGTGTGCAAAGATTGATACAGAAGGAATCTCATAGCTGAGGTATTTTTTTTTATGGCTGAGGTATTTAAAATATAAGTGTTGGGAAAATATTAGTAATCAAAAGGTAACTGACAATCTTCTGCAATAATACATAACCATTAAAACTAAGATGTAGAAAATGATGCCCAATGACATTGTCAACCAACTGCACTATTAAGGGATGGGAGACAAAGAAGACTGCAAGGCAGTGAGGTCTCACTTAGGGTGAACTCGGGTGCCGTGTTTGCTTATGTGACTATGGATAAAAGAACATATTGCCGCAAGTTAAGGAAGTTAACTAAAAGTAATTAAGATACTTTATTTTGGGGGGCGGTTTGATATTATTTTCCATATATATTTGTTATATGTGAAACATACTTCTTTTTGTAAATAGATTTAAGAAGCTGCAAGCATTTCTTTAAAATTTTGTTGTTGTTGACGAACCTACATAGACACGTCATAGTCACCCAAAGTCCTTGGTTTACCTCAGGGTTCACTCTTGGTGTCATATATTCTATAGGTTTCAACAAATGTATAATGACATGTATCCATCATTATAACGCTATACAGTATTTTCACTACTTTAAAAATCAACTGTGCTCCACTTGTTCGTCCCTCTGCCAGCCACACATGTCAACAACTCCTCTTTTTATTGTCTCCATAGTCTTGCCTTTCCCAGAATGTCATACAGTTGGATTCATATGATATGTATCCTTTTCAGAGTGGCCTCTTTTACTTAGTAATATGCATTTCAGTTTCCCCCAAATCTTTTCATGGCTTGCTAGCTCATTTCTTTTCACCACTGGATAATATTTCATCATGTGAATATACCATAGTTTACTTATCCATTCATTTACTGAAGGACATCTTCGTTGCTTCCACATTTTGGCAATTATAAATTAAGCCACTATAGGGGCACCTGGTTGGTTCAGTTGGTAGAGCATCTGACTCTTGATCTTGGGGTTGTGAGTTCAAGCTCAAGTTGGGTGTGCAGATAACTTAAAAATAAAATCTTAAAAAATAAATTAAACTGCTATATATATCTGTGTGCAGATTTTTGTGTGGACATAGTTTTTAAATTCTTTGGGTAAATACCAAAGAAGGTGATTGCTGAGGATTGTGTGTCAATATTATGTTTAGCTTTGTAAAATGCTACCAAACTTGTTGTTAGGGTGGAGTGGTGACTTCAAAGCTTCTTACATACCAAACTGGAAACTGGAAGTCTTACCCCCCTTTAATACTCATATAAGCAAAGGAGCTGATAAAGATGACACATTTTAACTGTTGTTTACTAGAATTCTGAAGAAAATACTCCAGTTTTTATTATCTTACTTTCCTTCAATAACTTTATGGCTATCATTCCATCTGGATGTAACGTTTAAAATGATTTAAAAGTCAATTGTCTATTGTACTCTTGATTTAGGCCTATATTATTCTGGCACATTCCTTTCCGTGCAAGGAAGCCTGGGTTTATTTGATCCATAGTCTATATGAAGGACAGAAAAAGGTTAGGTATTTCACCTCCTCATTGTTTTCTAACAACTTATAGAGAAAAACTTCAGTAGCAATAGGAAGTTGTTCGGACCTTCTGCTGATTTTCCTTTGACCCCACGTGGAACTAGGATGGGTTAAAGAGAAGTCAACATCAATACCTGGATAATGCTATATGAGGGCATCCAAAAGAATAGATTTGAGTGTATCTCCTAGTGGGACAGGGGACAGTAATACTAACTTGATTTTAGATATTTGTATATTTAAAGTAGATATTTAAGTATTTAAAATGATCAATCTAGTGATCACTCTTATGTGTGTGCATGCGTGTGTGTGTGTGTGTGTGTGTGTGTTGGTCTACAACACAAACTTTAAGCCACAGCAAGTTTTATATTTCCCTTTTCACTGCTCTCTGTAATGTGTGAACTTTTGTATAGTCTTGGCTTCCATGTAGAGGTTGTAAAATCTTCCATGTAACATTTGCTATTCCACTGGGCAAGAAGCTCAAGAGTATGCATTTAATTTTGGGACATGCAAGGGAACTATTTAGTTTTGGGTTGTTAAAATTTTATACCTAACTCCCAAATGCAACAGACCAATGACTTCTATAAGAAAATAAAAGTATTGTTCTGAGTAATGGATTAGAAATCCTTTTGTTCACTATAATTGCAAAGTATATTTTTAGTGTCTTGTAAATTAGATTTACTAAGAAAGTAATAAAGTTGAGCAAATTAGAAATAAGCCCTAACTGTAATGAGTTGACCATTAAACATAACAAAGCTATTAAGAATGAACCCAAAGAGGGTTCTGGGAAGATGGCAGAGTAGGACTCATGAAGAACCTGCGTCCGAGCCTAGACAACAACTGCATGGCAGGATTTGCTTGATACAACTATTTTGGAACTCTAGAGTCCGCTGAAGGCTTGCAACTTCCAGGGGAAGACTTGTATGATAAATTGCTAATTTTGGTCAATTTCAGCTCTTAGCTCATTGGCAGCTACCCAGCCCCAGCCCCTCGCCATGTGGCAGATAGCTATGCACATGCTCATGGAGCAGCCTTCATGTTGCTGTGGGAGCCAGGGTGGGAAAAAAGGGTCCTGTTCTCCAGACCAAAAGACACTACCCACAGACTCTAAAGGCAACCCACAGAATGGGAGAAAATAAACGCAAATCGAATATCCGATAAGGGATTAATATCCAGAAAACGTAGAGAATTCTTAAAACTCAACAACAAATCTACAAACTACTCAGTTTAAAAATGGGCAAAGTACTTGAATAGATGTTTCTCCAAAGATATATGAATGGCCAATACACACATGAAAAAATGTTCCACATCACTTATCATTAGGGAAAGGCCAATCAAAACTACAATGAGACAGCGCTTCACATCCATTAGAGTGGCTGCTATCAAACAAAAGCAAAAACTAAAAACAAACACCAGAAAAGGTGAGGACATGAAGAAATTGGAACCTTTGTGCACGGTTGGTGGGAATGTAAAATGGTAAAGTCACTGTGGAAAACAGTATAATAGTTTTTCAAAAAAATTAAAAATAGAACTACCATATGATCTAGAGATTCCACTTTTGAGCATTTACCAACAAGAATTGAAAGCAGGGACTCAAAGAGTTATTTGTACACTCCTGCTCATAGTAGGATTACTCATAATAGCTAAAACATGGAAACAACTCATGTTCATTGACTGATGAATGAATAAGCAAATTGTGGTATATGCACACAATGGAATATTATTTAGCCTTAAAAAGGAAAAAAACTTCAAAATATGCTGTGACATGGATGAACTTTTAGAACATTATAGTAAGTGAAATAAGCCAGTCACAAAAGGACAAATAATGTATGACTCCACTTATATGAGATATAGAATGGTCAAAATCGTAAAGGCAAAGTATAATAGTGGTTGCCAGGGGCATGGGGGAGAGGAGAATGAGGAGTTATCAATTAATCAGTATAGAGTTTCAGATTTACAAGATGAAAAGAGTTTATGGAGATGAAAGGTGGTGATGGTTACTTAGCAGCGTGAATATCTTTCATAACACTGAACAGTGCACTTAAAAATGGCTAAAATGGGGGCAACTGGGTGGCTCAGTCAGTCTGCCTGCAGCTCAAGTCATCATCCCAGGGTCCTGGGATAGAGCCCCACATCTCTGCTGAGCAGGGAGACTGCTTTTCCCCCTCCCTCTGCCTGCTATTTCTCTGCTTGTGCTCTCTGTCTCTTTCTGTCCAATAAATAAATAAATAAATAAATTAAATAAATAAATAAAATCATTTTTAGAAAACGGTTTAATTGGTAACTGTTATGTTATTTACATTAATCATTATGTTATTTTACCACAATTTTTAAAAAGTGAAAAAAAATGAACCCAAACTCAACTCAAGCAAGCTGGAGCAAGATAGATCACTAAAACTCAGGTGCCAACTTTCAATGACAGAAAATAATTATGGCAAACATTTTCACAGCTAAAATTTGCATAGCACTTTGTACCAAGCACTATTTTTTATTATTTATTATTTATTATATTTATTATTATTATTTATTATTTATTATAAATGTTTTCCATATGTTAATTCTCATAAGAACTCCATGAAGTAGGTATTGTTATTATTATACTTGTAGATAAGCAGATTGAAGCATGGAGGGTTTAAGTAACTTGCCCAAGGGCACATTGGTAGAGTACATCAAGTTTGAGTTTCATAGTTTTTGTTTTGTTTTGTTTTGTTTTGTTATTTAAGTAATCTCTATGCTCAAGGTGGGGCTTGAACTTACAACCCTGAGATCAAGAGTTGTGTGTTCCACTGACTGAGCCAGCCAGGTGACCCCAGAGATTGGTACTAAGACAATACTGATGCTAGTCATTGCCAGGGATGCAGTGGTTGTTGTATTAAAACCCAGTTATTTAGATAATGACGCCTAAGATCTAATGCTCATATGTTGGCATTTTCACAAACAAAAGGTTCTAGCAGAGACCTGAGGAAAACAAAAGTTGAAGAAGAGTCTACTCTGGAAGGGGCTGTCTAAACTGTGCAAATAAACTGCTCCGAGGATAAGGATACTGAAAAGGCAGTTGAGTCGGGTTCTGCTTCCTCTTTTGACTACTAAATAACTCCCAAACGAGCTTCAGCTCTTATTAGAACCTGGTTTTATAATGCTTTGGTTGGTTAGTCCATTAAGGTACTTAGTGAGGGCTATCTTATACAATTTTTCTCTCTGTATCAAGTATTTTTATTTTTTAACAAATGCTAATTGCACAACACAAAGATATAGTCTCCTTATAAAATATTCTAGAAATTACATGTAAAAAAGATGCTTTTTGAAAAATAACCCTGCATTATCTTTTTTTCTGCATAAAAAAAAGACATTTCTCACTATTCTGTGGGTCAGTAATTTCAGCTGGAATCAGTTGTTGAGTCTGGTTTCTGCTCTACCTGGTATCAGTTGGGTTCACTCACTTGGATGTACCTCAGTTGGGATGGCTGAGATAGCTGGGAGGATGGGGGTGATGGGGATGGTTGGGATGGTTATGATGACTGGGATGGAGGGAATGGTGGGGAGGGTTGAGATGGCAGGGAGGGAGGGGATCGTGCGGAAGGTTGTGCCTCTCTCTCCATCCTCAAATGGGTAGTCTCAGGGTTCCAAGAGAGCTACAACAGAAGCAGCAAGGCCTTTTGAAACCTAGCCTTGGAAGTTGAACAATGTGAGAATGCAAGTCCTGAGGCCAATCCAGAGTCCATGAGTAGAGGGATATACTCGACCTCTTAATCAGAGGAGTTGCAAAGAATATGTGGCCATTTGCAATCTATCACATTCCTGAATCCAGTGCTGTTTCCTTTCTGGAAGTTATGCTCACAGAAACTTTCTATACATTTATGTGCATTCACATAAAAAAGCATAGTGATATTTTGCAATGTATTCGCATAAATTGTAGCAAAATATATGTGTCATTTTGCAGTCTGTTTTTTTTTAATCTTAACTGCATATTGAACTGCGTATTGGAGATTTTTCTAAATCAGCATGTATGCGTCTTTGTCATCAACTTTAATTGATGCATAGCACTCAAAGTGAAGATGCATTATGAGTTGGTATCTTGTTTAATTTTCTTAGTGGTGAACATTAGATCATAACTATTTTCTTTTTTGCTACTACAGATTTTAGCTCAATGGAAAGACTTATCCCTGCTATCACATGTACATATCTAGGTTCCTCTAATGTTGATATAAAGAAGGACCAACATAACAGTTGAGTAAAGTTGTTTTATTATGCCTTATACTTTGTATTTTGTCTCTTGACTGGTGGAGATCTTGGAAAAGAGCAGTGGTGGAGCTAGGTGATTCGTCCAGCTCCAGCAGGGGATGACGAATTACAGTGTTTTTAGGATGGAAATTACTAGATTATCTTTGGATGCAGACAGAAATAATACAGTCTTTACCACATGGTGCTTTCTAAAAGCATACTGAAGATAAAGGACAGAGAAGAGATCATTATAAGACCAGAGTCCTGGAGAGGTGAGGGTCACATGAGAAATATGGAGGGGTTTACCCTTCAATATAGATACATATTTTCTATCATAAAATAAAGGAAAATGAGTTCAACGGGTAAAAATGCAAGTAGGTTTGTAGATTTTGTGATGGAAAGATGACATTATTTGGCTTCATATAAAGTGGATTTACAGAATTATCCTCATACATTAGACCATTATGGTTTATAATAAGCTATAAAAATGGAAGTGCTGGTCGAGGTATATTACAGAAAGAGATGATATCACTGATACTGAAGGTACAAAACTATTGGGAGTAGGTGATTAGGAAAGACTTCTTGAAGAGAACCAATTGTGTGCTGTAACAGAGTATTGCGTTTTCAAAATAAGGGGCTTCTTGGTGCTTCTCCTCAGTCTCAAGTCAAGAGAGAGAAGTTTTATTTTTTATTTTTTTTAATTTTCTTTTTAAGTAGGCTCCATGCCCAGCACGGAGCCCAACATGGGGCTTGAACTCACAACTCTGAGATTAAGACCTGAGCTGAGATCAAGAGTTGGAGGCTTAACTGACTGACCTACCCAGGCACCCCAATGGAGAGGAACTTTTAAAGAGTTCACCTACAGGACTATGTGTCACCCGTAGATGTTTTTCTTTTTGTTTAAAGATGGAAGAGGGAAGCTATCTGGGGATCTGACCCACTGCACAGAAACATCAAAGATAAGAGGCAGCCTGAAGTGGTCTTTGGCACTAGAACTGAGGATTGTGTTTTAGTATCTAACTGTATTTCTCAAAGTGCTTCTAAGGCATTTGAATATGTGAATGTTCCCCTTGGGGCTATGTGTGAAAGAACATTCATGAACTTGTCATACATTCCACCTAAAGGTTCTCTTAGTGAAGCAAATAGGACTCCATTAATTAATAAGCTAGAAACTACCAGATGCTCAGGATATAAAGAAGTGATAATATTTAGCTGGACCTGAAAAAAAAATTTCTTTGTCAAGGAAAATATAGGCAAGGAAACCCTGGGGCCATTCCCAGGTTGGGAATAAAGGAAAGAATCTAAAGAACATGGAGAAGCACTCCCTGAAACAAATGACCAATTGTAAACACTTTTCAGCTTCAGAGCACCGAAGTGCCACCGCAGTATCAATGAAATAAAATTTCCCTGCTCTCTTTATGTCATCTTACCTCCTCTAATACTTAATCATTTCATCTGTTCCACCTGGAAAGGGATATAAATCATAGTAAGAAAGATGTAGAAGGACACGTAGAAGTGAAAGGCCAGGAAAAAAAAAAAGTACATTCTCATTGTAGGACAGAGTTAAAAAACTTTTTAAATCATTAACATTGGAATAAATATCTTCATGACTAGCTAAATAAAACCACACCATTATGATATTTCCCATAGATTTCATCCAGAGGCATGGGAAATCCAGTCCCATCAAGGGGCATTTAAGGGCCAGTAGGAGACAAAACCAATCTTTTTTTCTGATTAAATCACTTAAGATCCGTATGTTCGGCATAATAGTTATTACTTACATGAAGAATGCTTTAAAAACCAGTCATTTACTTTTTAACTTACTGTTGAACTGCTATTGAAGATACTACACATTTATCATGCAAAGCTAATTTTATGTGTGCCCATGATAATGCATTTGTTATGAACTTCTTTTTCAGAAGATTAATACATTTACTAAAATAGATTTTTCAATTGTTAGTGTTTTGAACCTGATAAACATTGCACACCTTGGTTTTTCTCTAGATTATTCCTTTATTTTAGAAGCTGGGGTTGTATAACTGAGGTCTCAAAGGAAAATAAATGTCATGCTCAGGGTAGAAAATTTCAAAGAGCCTAACGAAGGGACTATTTGCAAAGGTGTAAGCAGCCTGTAGGGAACCCATTAGGGATGGTACAGGGATCCTGGGATTGTAACAGCAAAGATTTTTGCCAACCGCAGGCCTGAAGTTATGAGGAATAAAGTGATGATCAGAACTCAAAATCTAGGGGATCCCTGGGTGGCGCAGCGGTTTGGCGCCTGCCTTTGGCCCAGGGCGCGATCCTGGAGACCCGGGATCAAATCCCACATCGGGCTCCCGGTGCATGGAGTCTGCCTCTCTCTCTCTCTCTCTCTCTCTCTCTCTCTCTCTCTCTTTGACTATCATAAATAAATAAAAATTTAAAAAAATTAAAAAAAAAGAACTCAAAATCTATTGTATATGGAAAGGAAGGATTTCTTCAAAGAAACAGTGACTCACATTTGAAGAACACAGGCATGCTGAAGTGATCCCACAGGTAAGACCAAAAGAAATTAATACCCTGACCTCATTCTCTTGCTTCTCTATACTCTCCTGCCAGGTATACCCATTGTGGAACTCATGGAAACCAGAGGGCTAGGAAGCTTGTGGAAGTAATCCATGCAAGAGGTATAGAGTTTCAGAATAAAAGGGTACAGAATTGCACTGCAAGACTCAATAGACCATATCAGCAAAGGGTTCTTAGCAACAAATTTGGGATCCTCCACAAAGTCTATGGCCGTTTACATTTACATATTTCTTGGTAACCTAATTTTACTGTTGACTATTCTTTCTCTGTTGTTCTTTTTCCTTTGTCTTGATATCTGAAATAAACATATTTTAAACTTTTTTTCAGTACAGATATTTTTATCAAGTATCTCTTTTTGAAACAAAGCAGAGTATAAATAAGTATTTGAATATATAAAGAAATTATCATTTTGTCAATTAATTAATGCATTTATTGTATATTTAATTTGTGCTTCATATCAACTAAAAGCACTCAGTACTGTCCTAATAAATTTATTTATCAAAAAAATTTTACAAAGCATCATTGCATAGAGTAGATACTGAGCGAAATATTTTAAGAGAAAGAATATAAAAACCTATCTTCTATGTGAAACAATAGACAATATCAGTTTTCAGCTATACTTCAAGTGGTTCATGATGCAGTTACCTGCAGTTTCTATAAATGATCAAAGACTCATTTCAATACCAGAAAGATATATATAAAAAAACCTGTGCTTTCTGTCCTGAAGACAACATCTCAAATCTGCTTTTACCGCTAACTCAAAATACATGGCAGTGTAAGTTGCACTTTTTGCTTCTTTTATTCTGGTAATTTTTGCATAGTTTGACATGCCAAAGATTGATAAAAGAAAATCAGTTATATGCTTGTGGTTGCCATTAGTTCTATTCTAAATAATAATCTAGTAATATACATGCTTATCATTCCTTTATGTATGCTTTTGATTATAAGAATTAGGTCTTAAGATTTGAAATCTTCAGTTTTTACTCTGCATGGCAATGTTTTACATAGAGATTCAGACATCAAGTTACTTATATGGCTGAATAAATGTGGCTTGCCAGGAATAATGGCAAGATTCTTGCCTTTCAGTGCTTAAGATTAATGTTTCAATTTCAGTTATGTAGCGGAGAAATTATGTTTTCAGATAATTAGAAATGCTTTCATATGACATGATATTTCTTCCCTTGAGATCAACTGGCTGAGTGGCAAGAGGCTATCATGATTTTATAGAAATATCAGTGGTTTTGGATTTAAAAAAAAACAAAACTGTATTTAGCTATGGATTTGGTAGTAAAGTTTAATGGGCTTCATTTCTTTCATCTGAAAGTGTTAAGTAAAAGACATCATACTGATTGACTAGCACTCAAGAGTCAAAAATGTTTCAGGAAGCAGGGGATCCCTGGGTGGCTCGGTGGTTTAGCACCTGCCTTTGGCCCAGGCGTGATCCTGGAGTCCCAGGATAGAGTCCTGCGTCAGGCTCCCTGCATGGAGCCTGCTTCTCCCTCTGCCTGTGTCTCTGCCTCTCTCTCTGTGTGTGTCTCTCATGAAGAAATAAATAAAATCTTAAAAAAAAGTTTTAGGAAGCATCTGTAGGTTTTGGAGTGTGGATATCATAGGATGGCTACCTCCTGGAGCAAATTCTGACACAAGGATTTAAATGCGAGCAGTTTATTTGGAAGGTGACTGTGGAAACACCTGTTAGGGAGGGGAGGCATGGCATAGGAAAGGCAAAGAAGCCAACAAAGGGTGCGTTATTGATCAGGTTACTCCTGTGGGCAACCAAGAAACAATCCCACTGAGGAACTCTGGGATACTGTGCAGAATATACCTAGGAGATGTTCTACCTGAGGGTTAGGAAGCTTAGATATTTATCTTCAAATCCCATCGGTTATTGGCTGAGGGCTGCACTTAGGGGCATCATTTCATCAGGAATTCTGGCCTCACACACCTGAGGGGTTGCAAGTACTTCCAGTTGTATGCTGTAGACTTTTACTTAGAATTGTGAGTAACAAGGGAATACAGGCAGAGCATCAACACATCTGCTAGAGAAGGAAAAAAAAAAAAGCCAATGAATGTGACCTAAGTATTCAGTGTTTGACCAAGCTTCCTGAGCTTGTGCAATGTATTGTCTTACCTTTTAGAGTTTCCCTTATCACAGGACTTATTACACTTTATTTTTTGCCTGTTTAATTTTGTATCTCTTCCACTAAGACATATGAAAGTATTCATCATGTCAATCATATAATGCATTGGTGACGAGCACAATACCTTAGCATAGTGAGTTCTTAATAAATATTGGCTGAATGAGTTAAGACATGAATGAATGAAGACTGAACAATGTGGGAATGGACAAAATATTAGAAAGTAGAATCTAATATTCAGTCATCTTCTATTGGAAACAAATCAAAGGACCAAGATTCCATTTACTATATATATTTTTTTTTTTTTAGTTTTTAGAGAATTATAGTTACTAAGTATTTCTTCAATTGAATCGGAAAAAGATTGTTTAAATCTCATTATGGAATTATCAAGGAATGATGAGTAACAATAAATGAAATGCTGTGCTTATTTTGTTTTATATCTACAGAGTACAGATATTTGATATCTTATGTAGAAAAAATATAAGTGAGGGTAATAGCTGGTGGGATCTCTGCTAATCACCAATGGAAAAATCTGACATTTTGTTTAGAAATATGATTAAGCAAAAATCTCATAACTTTACAAATAATCAGCATATGTGTCCTTATCAGTACGCAAATGGGCATGACTCTAATGATTATGAAACTTAGTCTTATTAAATAAAAATGGTATAAATATTGGAGCCTTCTCTGAAATAAAATCAAATTTTAGGAGTCTTCCCGTAATCCGTGATTCTTCTTCCTTTATTTTGGACAGTGTCATTATACAGCACTGCATTCTTTAAGAACTTTCATTAACTGAGCCAAATTCTATCATTTCAATATTGATCTGTTGAAAAAGATCCATTTTTTTTCATGTGATAATGGCAGAAATGAGCCCTTAATTTGATATTTCAGGGGGCCAATACCAGAATTAATATTCCCTGTCTATTTAAATAGCAAACTAAAAAAAAAAAAAAACAAATTAGATCACACTAATATGATTAAGCATAAACAAATGACCTCATCTGCAAAAATAGAGATGGAGATAACATATCATGGAGTATCGCTTTAAGATCTGAATACTAACAAAAATAAAACCTTTCACATAGGGCTTTACATCATCATCTGTAATGAGGAATTAATATTAAAGGGAAATTTTCCTTTAGTAGTTTCATAATCATTAAGTAAATATATGATTAGGATGTAAAAGTAGTTACCATTCTTTACCATAATTCTGGATATATAAGAAAGAAAATAAGTCCACATTAAGGAAGAGTAATAGGGAAATGTGCTAACTTAGCTAAGATAACTTACAGATATACACATGGACTTGAATGGCAGTGAGAAATCAGTTCAGATTTGTTTAAAAAAATGGATATCAGAAAACAGTATACATGCTTGTGCTGAGATATGATTTTGAATGCCATAATTGAACAAGCAGTACCCCTGTTCCACACCAAACTCTCGAGATGTATTGGTCAATTAGTATCGGAAGAGGAGAAAACCAGCACCCTGGAATCCACCAGCTGGGATTCAGTTACTTTTCACACAGGTAGCTAAACAAGTATCCTGGTTACCAATGTCTGGAAGCAGTGTGGAAAAAAATAATGACAAAAAACAAGGTGAGTATGAATTTTTAAATAAAGTTCAGCCATATTTTAAAAATGAAGAGAAGGATATACTTAACTTCTCCTTTGATTGCTCTCTGTCCCCTGCCCCAAGGGTTTTAGCCTCCCCTCCCTGTTGGGCGCTCAGAATGCACAGCTCTAACCCTGTGTTCCTCAGGGCTTTGCAGTTTTTTCCTAGGGATGCCTCAGGGCACCACTGCTAGACTGGAAGGGAGTTCAGGATCCACCAAGCTCCCCCACCCTCAGTTCTGTCAGGGCAGCTCCTCTTTTATCTGATATATATATATATATACAGTTTTGTGTAAGATCTCATTTGAAAAAATGTATTCCTTTAAAGTTTGAAAAATACAATTGTAGCTCTCTTTAAAATCCATCCTAAAGAAAGATATTTTCTATAGATTTATTTACCAAGGCAGTTTCTATATCACATTAGTACCCCCTCATTTGTCTATATGAAAGAAGGGGGATTTAAAAATATTTTTGCTTTTTTTTAAAGATTTATTTATTTATTTATTCATGAGAGACAGAGACACAGGCAGAGGGAGAAGCAGGCTCCATGCAGGGAGCCCGACGCGGGACCCGATCCCGGGACCCCAGGATCACGCCCAGGGCCGAAGGCAGGCGCCAAACCACTTAGCCACCCAGGGATCCCCATTTTTGCTTTTTAAAATGTTTCAACTCCAGAAAGCAAATGTATGAGGAATCTTTCATAAAGAAAGGGCAACCTTAGTTTCTTTTCTTTTTCTTTTTTTTTTTTTTAAATTTATTTATTTGAGAGCACATGTGTGCCAAGGAGGAGGCAGTGGGAGAGAGAGAGAAAGTCTTTAGGAGACTCTGTGCTGCGCATGAAGCCGGAGCTGGGCTGGATCGCAGGACCCTGAGATCAGAACCTGAGCTGAAAACAAGAGTTGCGTGTTCAATCGGCCGCACCACTCAGGCGCCACAGGAGGATCTTAGCTTCAAGGTTAATATTTTCCCCATGGAAACACCATGAAATTTAGACATGCTTAAAACTATTTCCATAGAACTCTTAAGACTATGATCCTTGGTTTCCTCATCTGAAAAATAGGAATAACATCTATTTTGAGGAGTTTGGGAGAAGATTAAAGTATATTAAAAAGTCCTAATGCAGAAGGCCTGCATAGTCCATGACCTCAACACTGTTATTTAACATCTGAAAATCAAGCCACAATGAAGGTTCCCAACTTTATCAATATTTTCAAATATACCTACATATCTTTGAATGTCTTCTTTTATACTTTTCATTTCTTAAAAAAACACACTTAAATAGCAAACTGTAAAAAGGTACAAAATGTGAAAAGCATAGAAGAACAAATAGGAAAATATACAGTTATTTAAAAATGTACTCTGTTGAAATTTAGCAAGTCCTGCTCTCATGCAGCCTACCATGATAATGATATCATAGGTGAGAAGGCACAGCCATAAGCCATTATCTGGGAGTTAATCATAATAACCCTGATTGTTGATAGATTCTAATAGTTTTTGCTATTAGAATTTTAAAAACATTTTATTTATTTAATCATGACAGATACACAGAGAGAGGCATAGACACAGGCAGAGAGAGAAGCAGGCTCCTTACAGGGAGCCCGATGTGGGACTCCATCCCAGGACCGAGATCGGGCCCTGAGCCAAAGGTAGATGCTCAACCACTGAGCCACCCAGACTATTAGAATTTTCTTTGATATATTTTTTTTAATTTTAATTTATTTATGATAGTCACAGAGAGAGAGAGAGAGAGAGAGAGAGAGAGAGAGGCAGAGACACAGGCAGAGGGAGAAGCAGGCTCCATGCACCGGAAGCCCGATGTGGGATTCGATCCCGGGTCTCCAGGATCGCGCCCCGGGCCAAAGGCAGGCGCCAAACCACTGCGCCACTCAGGGATCCCAGAATTTTCTTTGATATTTGCATCAGTTTCTCTAGCTCTCACCTTCTTTTGGCCACTGACTTAATTCGATCTTCATTATTTCCTGTAACAATACTTGTGTACTCCCAGTTCTGCAATTTTTCAGTACTGGTGGTACAGTCCACTCACAGTTTGTCCCTCTTTGGGCTTTGGATATGTATCTAGCTCTCTTACTTGGACGATTAATATGCAAAGGCTGTCTATCTCAGCTTCATGTCCCTAATAATCTCAAGAATGTCTAAAAAAGAATAGAACTTATTTCCTTACTTCCATCCCTCCTTTCATTTTCCTAACTTTAAACCAAAGTAAATTGAGAGCCCTATGTGTCTGGCAACTTTGGAGGGTCGTGGAGCTACAATGAAGCATAAAAGCAGATATGATCTCTGCTCGCCTGGAGTATATATGTGGTGCAGGAAAGGAGCGATAAACATTTAACAAATATCCACATGAAGAATTTCAAAATGTTATTTTTATTTATTTATTTATTTATTTACTTACTTAATTTATTTATTTATTTTTCAAAATGTTAACTATGCATGTGCTATAGGAGTAGACAGTGTTGTGAGATTCTTTAATAGATATATTTGTCTTTGTGAGGAATCACTAAAAAGGTGACACTAAAATTGAGAATGGAAATATACATAGGAGTTACTTCTGTGAGGAGTAGGAGAAGTAAAATATGTTGACTGGAAGACATATCATGAATAAAGACCGTATGATGGGCAGGAGTAAGTAATCAAATAAATACTGTGAAAAGGACATTCTGGCTGATATAGATAATGGGGAAGGAACTAAACGTATGAAGGGAGAACATTTAGGAAGCTACTGAAAATCCAGATGAGACAAATTGTTTGCATGTCCCAGGATCAAAGCTCACACTTTGTTCAAAGACAGATGCATACAAAGGTGAGGGTCATAATGTATTTGGCTTCAAGTTATTTTGAAGGGTTTTAGAAACCTTGTGTAAGGTTCAGGGTTTTTGACACCATCAAATGCAGGGACAGCTTCAGAACTAGAAGTTGCAGAGTCACACAAAATAAGGGGTAGTTGATGATTTTATTAAAGGATGTTCATCAAAAATTTTCTACCAGATGTACATGTTTGAGAAACAATGGAAATCAAGCAGCCTGTATTCTGCCCAAATAATTAATTTTATTTATCCATTTACAATTGATGTATACGTATTGTGTGGCAGTCATAATTTTAAATAATTTTAAATACCGGAGATTCAATAGGGGGCAAAGTAAAACTCATCAGTTTGCTCATAGAACTCATAATATCATGAAGAACCCTGAAAAATGCAATGTGAAAAGTCTGTAACATGATAAGTACAGTTTATGATGCACCTACAATTATTAGATAGACACCAAGAGTAATTTTGTTGAGTTCAGAGGAAGTGGCATTAACCTTGCAGCAGCAGGGCAGAAAGAGAAGCATAAGCCAGGTAAGAGGGGTTTGGAATGGGAACCTTTCAATCAGAAGAACAGGACATGCAAACGGCAAGAGATGAGAAGAGGTAAGTCGGTACTGAGAAGTAAGAACGAGATAAAGAGGTAAATCATTCGGGAGTCTGTTAGCCACGGTGAGGAGTGTGTATTTATCCTAAGAATGATGAGAATTCAGTACAGGAGCAATAAGATCAGATTTGCATTTCAGAAGGACCCCTCTGGCAGCAGCATTGGCCAGGGATGGAAGGAGAGAGGCAAAACCAGCCAGGGACACGTGTTAAGAAGTTGCTTAAATCACACAGGCAAGTAATGGGGTGTCTATTAGGATAGGAAGAGGGAAGAGGAGATGTGGATCAATTCTAGAGGTGCACAGGAAGTGGAATCAACCCGACTTGATTAATCGTATCAGGGTAGCAGATGGGAAAATAAGGAGAGAGAAGGAGGTGTGAGAAAAATACCAAGGTTTTACCAGAAATCCTCCCTGAGGAGTATTTTTAAAAATGGTGAGTTATAATGATCATTAACTTTTCTTCTTTCTTTCTTTCTTTCTTTCTTTCTTTCTTTCTTTCTTTCTCTCTTTCTTTCAGAGAGAGAGAGAGAGGGGCAGAAGGAGAGAGACTCTCAAGCAGGCTCCACGCCCAGAATGGGGCCAGACGTGGGGCTCAATCCCACAGCCCTGAGATCAGGACCTGAGCAGAAGAGTCAGCAACTTAATCGACCGAGCCACCCAGGCACCCCATAAACTTTTGTTGCTTTATAGTGGTTGCCTCTATGCATGCATTACGACACAAAGCCTTGTTGAAATGTGCTGGTTTCTGAACTTTGTATAAATGGAATATTCTTCTGCGACTTGCTTCTTTCTCTTGGGATTGTACGTTTGATATCCATCCGTGTCGTTGTGTTTAGCAGTAGCTCATCCAATTGCTTGGCTGCATAGTGTGTTGAATGAATGTACCAAAATCAATTGATCTTTTAGATGGAATGATATGCAGTTGATTTTCCAATTCTTTTCTATTATGAACAGTATGGCTAAGAACATCAATTTACATGTGTCCCGGAGTGCATGTGCAACAGTGTCTCTAGGATATTAATGATCCAGGAGTAGAACTTCTAGGTTGTATGTAGTCCAGTGTTTTTAACAATTTCGGCTTCACCTATAGTTGTAAATTCCATTTATGCTACTTTCGTGCTCACTCATGCCTAATATTGCCTGGCTTTTCTTTTCCTCCGTCAATTCCTTTCTTCCTCTCTTCCTTTTTTTTTTTTTTTTAAGATTTTATTTATTTATTTTTTAAGTAATCTCTACCCTGAGCAAGGGGCTGGAACCCACAGCCCTGAGATCAAGAGTCACCTGCTTCACTGACTGAGTCAGTCAGGGGCCCTCGCTCATTTTCTTTTGAATTTGTTAGCTATAAAGCTATAATTCATTGTGTTTTTAAAAATCCATTTCCTTGGGATCCCTGGGTGGCGCAGTAGTTTGGCACCTGCCTTTGGCCCAGGGCGCGATCCTGGAGACCCGGGATCGAATCCCACGTCGGGCTCCCGGTGCATGGAGCCTGCTTCTCCCTCTGCCTGTGTCTCTGCCTCTCTCTCTCTCTGTATGACTATCATAAATAAAAAAATAAAAAAAATCCATTTCTTTGACTTTTAATAAGTTAAACATTATATATACATATATATGTGTGTATATATATATCTGGTGTTCGTTTAAATTTCTCCACTGCAATTATCTGTTCAAAATTTTCCCATATATTTTTTCTACTGGTTGTTCATGTTTTTCTTATTTGAGGAGTTTTGTTTTATTGTGAATGCTAATGATTTATCAGTTATATGTGTCACAATTTTTCCTCATTTGAGATGCATTTTCCTCTTTTAAAAACAAAACAAACGAGCAGAGGGGGGAAAAAAGAGCGAGACAAACCAATAAATAGAATCTTAATTATGGAGAACAAACTGATGGTTGGGCGGGGGCAGAGGGGGATGGGCGAAACAGGTGTAGGGGATTAAGGAGTGACTTTGTCCTGAAGGAAAAAAAAAAAAAGGACACTGCGATAAAAGTACTTTAAAGTAGTACACATTATCAATCCTTTCAAAAATCTTTTTATAGCTTTCTGTGTTTACTTTCAAAAGCCTTCCTCTTTCCCGTGGTAATAAAGATGATCTCCTATGCTGTTTTCTAAAATATTATAGATATGGCTTTCATATTTAAAACTGTAATCCAACAGAAAATGATTTTATCCATTACGGTAGAGGCTTAGATCAACACTTTTCCCTTTGGATAATATATTTTTCTCACTTCTTATATAACATGGGTTAATCTCAGCAGGACGAGCTTGACCACGTACTTAATTCAAGCAACCCTGGGACTTAATTCAAGTCCAAGAATTTGGACTAATTCTTGCCAAAACTGTGAAATGCAGTGACTAGAGAAGAGTGATATTCTGTAACCATGAGTATGTGAATTGTTTCAGGGTAGGACATAAATAATCAGCGGTGTTTACTAATAATGACTGGATTTTAAATTTTTACCTGATTTCAGGGGAGCCTGGGGGTTTTTGACGGTTCAGGCTGGTCTACATCTGCACACATGTCAGTGGTTTCAGATCTAGAGGCAAAGTGTGTTCCTCTGAGGCCCCAGTGGTGGGAGGACAAGCAAGCCTGCTCCTGATATCTCGGGGCCCTTCAGTGCAGATGCTTCACCTGCTGTTCCTCTAATGCATCTCTTATCTCTAATAAAGCTGTAAGTATAACTGATTGAGTCCTGGGAGTTCTTTCGCAATTGAAAAGTTAAAGCAATCAATGTCTAATTAGGGCACTCCATTTCATTTATTAAAGTCTCTTGGTTCTAACATAAATTAAGTTTTCGATATATGGTGGTTCTCATTCTGAGGCACTTTTACCCCTTCCATTTGGCTATCTCTGCACGAATATCCTGTTATCCTAATTAATGATTGCTTTAAAATAATAGTTAACATTTGATAAAATAACCCCCTACCAAGTTCTTCTTAAGGAGCATCTTATGCATTCTTGGCAGTTGGCTCTTCTAAATAAATTTGAGAGCCAGCTTTGCAAGTTTATTAAAAATCACAACCAAAATACTACAAAACTACCTGAGGCCAATGATTCCCTTGTAGGAACTCATTCATTCGTTCATTCATTCATTCATTCATTTATTATTTTTTATTTAAGTTCAATTTGCCAATATATAGTATAATACTCAGTGCTCATCACATCACGTGCCCTCCTTAATGCCTGTCCACCAGGTACCCCATCCCCTTCTGCAATCCTTTGTTTCCCAGAGTTAGGAGTCCCTCATGGTTTGTCTTCCTCTCTAATTTTTCCTCACTCAGTTTCCCCCCCTTCCCTTATGGTCCCTTTCACATATGACTGAAACCATATGAGAATTGTCCTTCTCCGTGGGGCACCTGGGTGGCTCAGTGCTTAAGCATCTGCCTTTTGGCTCAGGTCGTGATCCTGGGGTCCTGGGATCAAGTCTTACATCAGGCTCCCTGCAGGGAGCCTGCTTTTCCCTCTGCCTATGTCGCTGCCTGTGTCTCTCATAAATAAATAAATAAATAAATCTTTTTAGAAAATTGTCCTTCTCCGATTGACTTCTTCCATTCAGCAAATACTCTCCAGTTCCATCCACATCGATGTAAATGGTGGGTATTCATCCTTTCTGATGGCTGAGGAATATTCCATTGTATACATAGACCACATCTTCTTTATCCATTCATCTGTCGAAGGACGTCATGGCTCCTTCCACAGTTTGGCTATTGTGGACATTGCTGCTAGAAACATCGGGGTGCAGGTGTCCTGTTGTATCTTTGGAGTAAATACCCAGTAGTACAATTGCTGGGTCATAGGATAGCTCTATTTTTAACTTTTTTTTTTTTTTTAAGATTTATTTATTTGAGAGAGAGAGAGACAGAGAGAAAGAGAGTACGAGTGAGAGAAGGGGCAGAAAGAGAAGGAGAGAAGCAGACTCCCAGCTCAGCGGGGAACGGATGTGGGGCTGGATCTCATGACCCTGAGATCATGACCTGAGCTGAAATCGAGTCTGATGCCTGATCAACGGAGCCACCCAGGTGCCCCTATTTTTAACTTCTTGAGGAACCTCCACACTGTTTTCTGGAGTGGCTGCACCAGTTTGCATTCCCACCAACAGTGTAAGAGGGTTCCCATTTCTCTACATTCTCGCCAATATTTTTTGTTTCCTGTCTTGTTTATTTTAGCCATTCTCACCGGTGTAAAGTGGTACCTCATTGTGGTTTTGATTTGTACTTAGGAACTCTTTTAAATGGCATTTTGATGATCTGGTTTTGAAATTATTCATGTAAATAGTATATTCTCAGGTCTGTTTGCTAATCTTATGATTTTGGAAATATTCCTTTTTTTTCCCAATTTTTTGGAAGAGTTTGGGAATAGTGATGTTAATTTTTCTTTAAATATTTGGTGGAATTCACCAGTGACACTATCTAATCCTGAGCTTTTTTCTTTGTTGGAAGTTTTTTTTAAAGATTCTATTTATTTATTCATGAGAGACAGAGAGAGAGGCAGAGACACAGGCAGAGGGAGAAGCAAGCAGGCTCCGTGCAGGGAGCCCGATGTGGGACTTGATCCCGGGACTCTGGGATCACACCCTGGGCTGAAGGTGGCGCTAAACCTCTGAGCCACCGGGGCTGCCCATGTTGGAAGGTTTTTGATTACTGATTCTATCTTCTTATTAGTTATAGATCTGTTAAGGTTTTTTTATTTCGTTATGATTCAGACTTGTAGATTGTGTGTTTCTAGGAATTTATACATTTCTTTTAGGTTATCCAATTTATTGACATACAATTATTTACATTATTGTCCTCTAATCCTTTTCACTTCTGTGGCATTGTTTGTAATGTCTCTTCTTTCATTTTTGATATTAGTTGAATCTTCATTTTTCTTTGTTAATCTAGGTAGGAATTTATTAATTTTGCTGATCTTTAAAAAAACAACTAGTTTAGTTGATATTTTTCTATTGTTCTTGTATTCTCTATTTCATTAATCTTTGCTCTCCTCTTTATTTTTTCCTTCTGCTAGCTATTGGTTTAGTTTGTTCTTTTTCTAGCTCTTTGAAGTTAAAGTCAGGTTGTTCTTGTGAGATCTTTTAAAATGCACACATTTTTAGCTATATACTTTCCTCTTGGTATTACTTTTGTCGCATTCCATAAATTTTGGTATGTTGTATTTTTGTTTTTATTTGTCTCAGGGTAGTTCTGAGAATTTCCATTGTGACTTATGCTTTGACCCAGTAGTTGTTGATTAATGTGTTACTTAATTTGCACATATATGTGGATTTTCCAGTTTTTCATTTTCTAGCTTTGTGCCTTTGTGATCAGAAAAGATACTTGGTATCTCAATCTCTTTAAATTTTGGGGGACTGGTTTTATTGTCTGACATGTGGTCTATCCTGTAGACTGTTCCATGTGCTCTTAAGAAGTATGTATACTCTACTGTTGTTGGAAGGAGTATCCTGTATATTTGTATGTCCAATTAGTCTATAGTGTTGTTCGAGTCCTCAGTTACCTTATTGATCTTCTGTCTGGTTGTTCCATCCATTATCGAAAATGGGGTACTGAGGTCTCCTACTATTACTATGTTGCTATTTCTCTTTTCAGTTCTGTCAAATTTTGCCTCATTTCTTTAGGAACTCTTATGTTTGGTGTATCATATTTATAATTGTTAAATCTTCTTGGTCAATTGACCCTTATATCCTAATATAATGTCCTTTTTTTGTCTCTTGTAATAGTTTTTGTCTTTTTTATTTTTTTAAAGATTTTATTTATTTATTCATGAGAGACACACAGAGCGTGGCAGAGACACAGGCAGAGGGGGAAGCAGGCTCCCCGTGGAGAGCCTGTTGTGGGACTCGATCCCAGGTCCCTGGGATCAGGACCTGAGCTGAAAGCAGACGCTCAACCACTGAGCCACCCAGGTATCCCTAATTCTTGTCTTAAAGTCTATTTTGTTTAATATTAGTATAGCCATCCCTGCCTTTTGCTGATTACTATTTGCATGGAACATTTTTTCCCATTCTTTCACTTTTAGCCTATGTGTTTGATCTGCAATTTTCCTTTCTTATAATGTCTTGATATGTTTTGGCATCAAAATTATGCTCGCTTGAAAATTTTCTACTTTTCAGAAGAATTTGCCTATTTACACTAAATTTTTGATGAAATTTGCAGAAAAGACATTGGGGCCTAAAGTTTTCTTGGTCGGAAGAACTGCAAATTACAGATTTAAATTGTGTAATTATCTGTTGGCTTTATCATTTTTTTTCCTGTGTAAAGTCAATTGTATTATTACTCTTATAGGGTGATTTTTTTGTCCTCTGCTGTTCTAGAATTTTCTCTTCATGATTGACTTTCAGTAGTTTTACATGATGTGCAAGGTGTGGATTTTTGTATTTATTTCCTGGAATTGTTAGAGCTTTGTGACTTGATATCTTTTACGACATCTAAAAATTTATCGTCTAATTTCCTTTGAAAATATTGTTTGTTTCCCATTCTCTTCCCACTTAATGGGACTTCAATTAGAAGTATATTTAACTTTTCCATTGCACCTCATATGACCATTATTTAGTCTCTTGTATTTTCATTCTCTATGTATCAATATACTTCTTTTTGAATATTCTCCTATGATTTCTTTAGCTCTAACCTGCTGTTAGCCACATACATTAATTTTTACATTTTTCAATTATTGTTTTCTTTGGTTCCAGGGTTTTTATCTTGCTCTTTTTATAATTTTCATTTCACTTCTCAAGTTTTATTCTCATCTTTATTTCCATAGCATATTGAGCATGATCATTAAAAACATAACTTACACAATGTTATATGTCAATTATATCTCAATAAATCTGGGGAAAATAATAATAAAATAAAATAAATTTATGTCGAGTAATTCCATCATCTGTTTCTCCCTCTGAATCTTTTTCTGTTTTTTTGTTGTGTCTTCTGATTTTGATAATATTTCTCTTGCCTACTTGTATGTTTGATAGCTTTTGATTGGCAGGTATCATATATGAAAAGCCATATAAATAATTTTAAGTCTAGTTTGATATATTTTTCCACAAGAGATAAATTATTTTTGCCTCTTTCAGACAGGTAGAGCATTTTCTTATGGCATATTGCCCATATGTTTTTTTTTCGTTTTGTTTTGTTTTTTTTATATTGCCCATATGTTATTTGCAACACAAAGGTTATAGAATTTGACAGGAAAACTAAATCTTAATTTTTGTTTCCCCTGCTCTGTGAATCTATCAGAAGTACTGTCTAGCTTCTTGGCCTCACCACCAACTCTTTTATATGTGTCAGATGTCCCTTGGAAAAAAAAAATCCCCAAATTCTCAACTCAATGTTTCTGGGTTTCCCTTACTTCTTGCCTTCCAAGTTAGTTCTTCAGTGCCTTCAAACTAACAATTAAAAAAAATTGTATAAATTTTTTATTGTATTTGAGAAAGTTGATCTAAATTAATTAATCTACCATTACTGGAAACAGAACTTATTGGGATTTTATAATACATGTTTTGTATTGTTTACTAACTCTCTTCTGACTTATCTTCAGTCTTTGATTTCTCTAAAGCTATTAAGATATTACAGTGCATGGATAATAATTCTTATGTTTATTGTATTGGTGGGCCTCATTTTGCCATTGTTTCTTTTGACTCATACTCATGGTGGTTACTTTCTTTGTAAATTGAGGTTTTTTTTTTAAGTTGAATTCATATTCCTTAAAACTTTAGAAGTAGAGGGGCACCTGGGTGGCTCAGTCCGTTCGATGTCCCACTCTTGGTTTCAGCTCAAGTCATTATATTGGGGTTCTGAGATCGAGCCCCATGTGGGGCTCCACACTCAGTGAGAAGCCTGCTTGAGATTCTCTGTCTCTCTCTCTCCCTCTGCCCTTCCTTCCCCCTGTGCTCTCCCTCTCTAAAACAATAAATAAAATCTTTAAAAAAAACCTTTATAAGTAGAAATTATTTGAGATCTGGCTTGAAAGTAAGACTCTATTGCTCTTTTCTTTTGGCATATGTAAGGCCCCTTTGTATTTTACTAACCTGTATGCAGTATTCTCCACTCTTGCACATTGCTTCATCCCAAAGTAATATAGTTTACATTTTGTTACAGAAACACCAGAATTCCAGGTTTAAAAAAAAATATATTCCACTTACTGCTGCATAATAAACAACCCTATATGAATGTTAAAATGACAACATTTATCTTACACTTGAATCTACAGTTTTGGAAAGAAATCAAATAACAAGACTGAACCTACAAACAAAAAGGGGTGGAAACTTACTGGTGTAGACCATCAAGGCTCAGAACCAATTGGGAACAGAAACACTGTGGTAAGTTTCCAGAACCGGTCCAAGAGTATGGAAGGGTTCCACAACTTGCTTCCCATAGTTGTTTGGAATCTAGTCTGAAAAAACCTGAACTGAATCTGGCAAATTTCACTGTGATTCTTAACATAATATCCAAGTTGAACTAACAAAAATAGGAACCAGTTCACCAAGCACAAGGAGGTACACTCTATTATTACAAAAGCCCTTTTTTTTGTCTTTGGAGTCTGAAACCTCCCCTCCTACTCGTGAGCTACCTACCTACACACACACATACACACACACACACACACACACACACAGAATAAATATTCCAAGGCTCTCTCACATGAATATTACATTTTGCTGAAGCAATATAATCATGAGACTTCGCTGCCGTCTACATAATGTTCCTCTATTTTCATTGACTGCTGGAGAAAATATGCAATGGGAAAAACAAGGAGCCAAGGCAAGAATCAATCATGTAGCTATCTTAACTAGGACCACTAAGCTGAATAAGAAGAGAAAGAGAATCATGGACTGACATGCTGATTATCCCATGGTCCAGTTCAAAAAGACAATGAGCACTAGAATACAAAAGCCAGATTATCTTTGGAATGTGGTACTTTATTAAATTAGTATCTTTCATGGTTTAAGAAACCCATAGGTATTTTCATAGTCAAAAAGTTAATGAAAATTATCCATAATCTAACTTTTCATCTTAGATAAGTAGACCTTAATAAAAATTCTAAATTTCATACACATTGTTGACATACTTTCCTTATTTTCATTAGAAACTGAAGATGGTTTTTTTTAACCTTTCACTTTGGGCTTTATCCTATTTTAATACAGAAACTAGATAAATTCACATATTTCACATTTATGCATTTTAATATTTCAAGTCTCTTGGAAAAATTCAACAAAATATTTTCTGATTAAAATTATTACTTTAACCTTCCTGTGTAGTTTATGTCAATCTGTTATAAGACTACATTGTCACTTGATATCCACCTTTATATTCATTCTGTGTTTGTGTATGCATTTTCAGAGATCTAATGATAAAAGAAAAGTTGGCAGTCACTAGCAATGGGAGTCAGGAATTTAGAGACACCACTAGGTTCTAATTTTGTGACTCTGAACCCAATTTTAAAAGTTTGTGCTTCATTTTCCTGTCCTATAAAATGACCATACCAAATTAATCCTCCCTATTTTATAAGGATGTTATGAAAATCAAAAAAGGTAATACCTGTTAAGGATATCTGTAAACTTTAATATTCTGTTAACATAATAGTAATCTTTTCATAGATAATAAGTAGAAAGACTGAGAAAGTCTTCAACTCTCAAGCTCACAACTCAAAGCAGTTTACTAGAATTCTGTCGAAACATTTGAAACCCTGTTCTGCTCCTTCTTCCTATTGGGAGGATGAGAACATGGATAATATCAATTGCATCCTGAGATCCTCCTTTGCTCTTTCCTCTTTTCAGGAACTTGGCAGTTAATTCTCACGATAAAGCTACAAAGCTAGCACTTTTAGTTCCCCCATACCCCACAAAAGCTACCTGAGGCTCAATGATATAAAGTCATACTATTCAAGTAACTTGTTTACTGAAGAATTTTCTCTGAGGGGAATGTAAGCAATTACTGCCTGCAATTAAGATATTATTAATAGCTTATTCCCTTCATGACATTTCAGTCATGAAATGACTTTCAGTTCAATCCCTCTTTTCTCTTCTCCCCCAGAGTGTGTTTGATCTGGGACTTTGCTTATAGGGGCTCAGGGGAGCAAGATCAGCTTGTAGACATCTCCTACCCCTACCTCTAAGTCTCTTCAAAGGCCAGAACTTTGGCTTAAGGAGGAAGAAAAGAGAAAGCAAAAAGGTCTTTTTATTTCGCTGGGTTATAATCCCCTCACCTTTCTTTTGAATTACCGCTTCTTTGGCTAGTGCTGACTGATACACGTATGGCAGGTATTCAAAGGCAGTCTTTTTTGTGGGGTACATCATTAGGGAATTCCCTGATCCACTGTTTCCTGGACTCCCATTCTTTTTGGTTCCATTTGGATTAATGTTTAGAACTGTACTGGTATTTGTCAGATCCAATTTACTAGTCTCCAAACATCTATGGGAAGCCAGATCTAAACTCATTACTTTAGGACCAGTTCTCCTGGAAATTCACCACAGTACTCCTCTCTCCAATTAGTCCTGAGCCTTGATACCTTATACCAGTTACTTTCCATGCCTTTTTACTTGTAATGTTAGTACTGCTTTTTGGCTTCCTGAATTTGTTTCTGCACTCTCTATCATGGACTTTGTTCAGACATATCCTCTTTCATTCATCTTGAATAGACAACCTGCATTAATTGGCTGCAGTCCAAAAAAAAAAAAAAATAATAGTTGGCTGCAGTCCCTCTCTTGGGCTTGTAATCTGAATAGTTCCGATGAGTATCCCCTGATGATCTGGCTCAGGCTGTACTCCTTAATCAACTATACTTATTCCAAACCCAAATCCCAGCTCCTGCCATAAGGGCATCATTTCCCAGAGCCATAAAGTAACCTTGAATAGTAGCCTGGCAACTGTCTTGGGAAAGATACCAACAGGATGGCTCCAGTCCAGTTACTGGATGTGGTGTTCACATACCATCCAAAACAGGGAATGCAGGCTGATCCATTGCCCCTTACCTTCTATGCCTTGACAACTCCATTTCACTCTACTTGGATGAATACACAGCAGATTATTGAATTTGATCCATTAGTAGACATCAGAATGGTTAACAGAAAGCCAGTGTCCTCTATTTTTTTTATATTTTCATCTCTTTGAGGGATTCTCCTTTATCTTCTTCCCTTTCATGGCCTCAAGTTTGGGGAATACCCTTTCAGCATACATTGTTTTTGCCCTTGCTATATAGAAACCACTCCAAACCCGAGTGGCATGAAACAACAATTTTATTGTGTTTACAGATTCTATGGGTTAGGAATTTGAACCCAGTACAGTGGGAACAGCTTTTGTGTAGGTAAGGAAGGCACTGTGGCAGGGAACTGGGATCATTTGGAGGCGTCTTTACTCATGTCTAGCAGTTGATGTTGGTTATAGATTGGGATCTAAACTGGGACTATAAGCCAGAGCACCTACACGTGGATTCTTCATATGGCCTGAGCTTTCTCACAGCAGAGTCCTCAGAATTTTTACATGGTGGCCCAGGGTTACAAAGGCAAGTGGCAGGGGAAAGCTAGGCTGAAGCTCCATGGCCTTTTCTCCTGACCTAGCCATGGAAGTTCTACTGTATCACTCCTGCTGCATTCTACTGATTGTAAGCAAGTCACTAAGGTCAGCTCAGATTTGAGAAAATTGACCTTTCAATGGGAGTGTCAAAGAATCTGCAGATATCTTGTAAAACTATCACAGACAACAATTCTGACAACTGTCTCTACTGTTTATCTCTACTCCTAAGACCTATTTATATAGACTGGAAAAGGAGGGCAGTTTGGTCAGTGACTACAAGGTACAAGATCATGCTGACAATCATTTCATGTCCTTCAGGGGAAGTGCTGGCCCCACATTGAGGCAGCTCTCTGTAGAATTCAAGATAATTATTTCTTCTTATATTTTTCTTTAATAGTTTCATTGAGATATTATTCATATAACATACAGTTAACTCATTTAACATGTACAATTCAGTGGTTTTTATCATTTTCATAGAACTGTATAACCATCGCCACGATCAATCTTATAAAATTTATCATCCCCCAAAGAACCATATATCCATTAGTAGTTGCTCCTCATTAACTCCAACCTCAGCTCCCAGCAACCACTAATTTCCTGTCTCTATAGATCTGTCTGTCCTGGCCGTCTGATATAAATAGCATCATATGCTATGTGGTATCTTGTGGCTGGCTTCTTTCACTTAGCATAATCTTTTCAAGGCTTTCTCATGTTGTAGCACGTATCAATGCTTTATTATTTTTTGTGATTGAATGATATCCCATTATATGGATATGTGACACTTGATAGTTAATGAAAACTATGATAGTTAATGGATTGCTTACAGTTTTTAGCTATGATGCATAATGCTATGAACATTCATGTGCAAGTTTTTTGTGGACATATGGTTTTATTTCTCTTGAGCATATATGTAGGAGTGGAATTGCTGGGTAATATGGAAACTCAATGTTTAACATTTTGAGGAACTGCCAGACTGTTTTTCATAGCAGTTTCATCATTTTTACATTCCCACAAGCGGTAAATGAGGGTCCAATTTTTCCACATTCTCACCAACTCTTGTTATTATCTGTCTTTTTTATTATAGCCATTCTAGTGAGTGTGAAGTCAGTATTTCATTGTTATTTTGATTATTTTTTTCTCTGATGGCTAATGGTTTTGAGCATCTTTGTATGTGTTTATTGGCCATCTTCTTTGGAGAAATGTCTATTCGGATACTTTACTCATATTTAAACTAGTTTATTTGTTGTATTTTGTTTTTAATTATTGAGTTTGGAGTTCTGCATGAATTTTGGAATCCAGTTTCTTATCTAATGCATGACCAGTAAACATTTTCCCCCATTCTTTAGATTGTCTTTTCACTTTCTTCATGGTGTCCTTTCAAGTACAAAAGTTTTAATTCCGATGACATGCAACTTATCTATTTTTTCTTTTGCCACTGAATTTTGGTGCCCTCTACAAGAAACCATTTCCTAACTCAAGGTTACAAAGACTTATCCTATATTTTCTTCCAAAAGCTTTATGGTTTTAGATTTTACACTTAGGTGTATGATCCATTTCACATTTGCATGTGGATATCCAGTTTTCTCAGAACAATTTGTTGAGAAAACTCTTTTCCCTCCACTGAATGGTCATAGCACCCTGGTCAAATATCAATTGACAGTAATGTAAGGGTGCGTTGTTAACTCTCAATTCTCTTCCAATGATCTATATGTACTTATTTCTTCTTTGTTTCAGCTAAAGAGTCTATTCACCAATTCCAAGGAAGAGGGAAATGCAAACTTAATATATCCAATCATAACACTTCACCATGTTGATATCTTCATGGATGAGAGGCAAGCTAACCTATGGCCTGAAGGGAGATTTGAATCTCCAAGTGAGACTTCATTCCATGTGAATAACATGAATTTCCTAGATTACATGGCTCCCAGGCATTGAATGAACCAGGCTGCATCTATGGAAAAGTCTGAATTAAATTTGCCCACATTTTTTATAGTGACAGAGCTTTACATTAATGGGAGGGCTGATGAGGTGTGTTGCTGTTAATTGGCTGCCTGAAGATATAGCAGTGCTTAGCTCGAGTCACTCTTTCAGCAAATAGTTTCCTCTGTAGTTCAGTGAGGCTGAACTCCGGCTAAAATTTTTCTACCTTTCCTCTCATTTTCGTGACTAAGTGTGTACAATATATTCAATTCTTAAAACATGGTTTCAACCTCAACTGGATGAAACCAAGTCTTCCTGAAATATGCCATTCAATTACAAACATTTTGAGCTTGGTAGTCCAGCCCTGACGTGAAACTCTATACAGAAAATCCCTGTGTTAAAGCAATTCAGCAGACTTCTTTGCTGACCAATCAAGTTCTTTTGTCAAAGGCAAAGTCTAATTTCATCATTGAAGATGAATGGCTGAAACAGCAATTCCCTGGTAGGAGTGACACATGAAAACTCATTTAAAAAGGGATTGCACATTGAAATTCACTTAAATAAAAGAATGTAATTAATTGAACAAATAAAGATGAGGTTTTGGTGAGAGGATAAGCTCAGCAAAATAGCAGGACATTGCAGTAATATCAAATAAAAGGAAAAAAAATAGAAATGGAACCTAAGGGTGACTAAAAGAAAGTCTTAACTGATGACAGTTTTTAAAAAATATTTAGCAACATTTATTACAAATATTCAGACAATGATGTATACAAACTACTTTGCACTGCACATCTTTATGGATGAATGAATGATGATGAATACATGATGAATACATGCTTCATGTATACATGTGAAGTACATTAGGCACATAAATGATCCATGCCCTAATTTAAGAATATTTCTTAAAGATACTCAATATTCTAATAAAGGAGGTTCACTCCCAAAGTGTATGTTAATCACAGGATAAGACTGCTTCATGTGTGGGTGTCTGTACTGCCGACAAGTGTAAATTTACCCAGTAGCAGCTGTGATCAATTACTTCCAAAATTCCTAATGACCTCATGGTCCAAATCAACTTACAGACAATGATTTGTATAATTTAGTCAATGATCTGTGACTTGGGAGAGAGAAATTACACAAACTTCCACCCAAATAAGAACCTATTTATTCTTATTTAATATAACCTTTAAAAGTTACAAAAGGAAAAATGTATTGAGGCATAATGCATACCCAATACAACCTAATAGGGTCAATATCAAGTCCTGGACAGGGAGGCCTGGGTGGCTCAGTGGTTTAGCGCCTGTCTTCGGCCCAGGGTGTGATCCTGGAGTCCAGGGATTGAGTCCCACATCAGGCTTCCTGCATGGAGTCTGCTTCTCCCTCTACCTGTGTCTCTGCCTCTCTCTGTGTGTGTGTCTCTCATGAATAAATAAATAAAATCTTAAAAAAAAAAGTCCTGGACAAATCAGAAATTGCTTGGCACCAAAATTTCTAAATATCCTCTTGCAAATTAGTTAAGTATACCCTAAATCTCTCAAATGTCACTAGGACATGTATATATATACAGGGAGGATTAATATGATGGATTACATGTCACTCTTCTTTTCTTCTCTTATTTGCCTATGCAGGTTCCCCGGGCCCCTCAAAGTCTTACTCAGTTTTGGGGTCCCTAGTGGTATCTCATATGGTTCATGTTCTGCTCTGGACTGTTTTGTTGATGATAACGACAACAGATGTCATTTGAAGATGATGACTCATCACTGCCAAGATATGGTTAAAAAAAATACTACATCTTGGTCTCAATTAGGTCATACAGAAGTTGATATAATCCAAAATAGTTAAACAGTGACTGAGCTTGGTCACTACTATCTCCTCCTTTCTGCTTGGCCTCAAATTTCCCTTTGAATATTAAGATACAAGGTTTTCCTTGTTCTCCTTTAGCCTGGAACTCTTAATACACAAATCATCTGATGATGCCCAGTCGGCCACCTCTTAAGACCTATCTGGGTATGACTCTTTGCATTAAGGGTTGAGTAACCCCTCCCATATAAAATAAATTTGAACTAAACAGAGCTTAGGCATAAAATCCCAGATCAGTACATCTGCAAATGAGGACTCTTGCACACACATATATTCCCTTTCTATCTATGGACAGGAAAGAGGGAGACATGGAGCAGAGGAAATGAGGAAGGGAAGGATCAAGTGGGAAGAAAGAGACTGAAAAAGAGACTGAGGGAATGAAAGTGTTCTCAAAAGTCATCAATACTGAACCCATCACTTCAGAATTATTGGATGGAGGAGAAATTTTGTAAAGGTAGTTTTTAAAGAAGATGTCAACTAGGAAATCTCAAGCCACTTATTAGTTTTTAGAGTGAAAACTTTTCAACCAAAAATAGGCAAGTAAACATTATTTTGTATTCCTTTCAGCACACTGATGATATTTTGCAGTGTGATGGATTGAAGTTGTTTCAGATATTCTACAATTTCTGTGATTTTCACCCACTGAGACTCTATTCAGATAAAAGGATCAATCTAAATTCTGATGGTTAAGAATTGCGTGTGCCACTTTTCAATCACATTTCAAGAAATCAGCTGAATACACCAAATAATTCCAAAGCATTTTTGTCCTATCTCAGCCCTTTGGGTCTGGGTTTCAGTGGAACTAAGTTTTAATCACTTTTTAGCAGAAAGTACAAAGCAAGTTATAAACAGAAGTGTTAAGACAAACATCAGAGGAGTTGTCATGTTATGCCTTGGATTTTCATGTTTTTGAAACAACCATAAAGAAGCATTTTCATATTTTATCTTTTTTCATATTTTTCCATCCATTCAAAATTATGGAATCTAAAGTATTACAAGTATTTGTTTAATTTTTCTATATTATCAGGTTGATCCAAATAGAATAAAGATTCTTCTTAATTGTACCCATTAGTTGTTATAGCTCACACTACATACTCCCCACACTCTAGTTCTGATCGGTCCATTTTGTCGGGAACTGGAAGAGAAACAGATACGTTTCAGAATGAACGGGTTTTGTAAAGCCTCATGAAAAGTGATTCACTAAGATACCAGAAACAAACTCTCCCATCCCACATACTATTTGGCAATAAGACTCTCCAGACAACCCTATTAAGAGGCAGTGCCTATTTGCTCTCTCCTTGAATCTGGACTGGCCCTATGACTTTCAAATGAAATGCGGCAGAAGAGATATTACGCAAATTTTGTGGCCTTAAGAGGCCTTACCACTTCATTTTTCACCCTCTTGTGTTCTGAGGCCCCACGGCTACCCTGCTAGAGAGAAACATGAGCTAGAGGTCTTTTTTGGATGGTAGCTATCACTAGACATGAGTGAAGCCATTCTGTATCATTCAGCCCCAGTTGAGTTTCTAGATAATTGCTACCATATGAATGATCTCAGCCAACATATATGAAGCAGAACTAGCCCAGTGAGCCCTACAGAAGTACGAATAAAAGATCTTTATTGATTTTGGAGGGAGTGTGATATGCAAGGGTAAATAATGAATACAAACCTCAAACGCCACTGCTGTCTCCTTCTCTGTAGTTACCATGAAGATGATACTCCTTTTCCTCTCTAAGATTGCATTTCCATCTTTGCACATTTTCTTGCACTATCAAGGGACCTTCCTTATTTCAACTATGCCTTCTTTAATCATGTGTATCATGCATCTTCTACTACTACCTCTCTAGTAGTTCTTTTGTATTCACATTTAAACATCCCTTGTTCTGTCTTATCTTAAAATATACTTTTCAGACCCATCAACTCCTCTGGTTAGCAGCGTATCTCTTCTTTTCTCTTTATAACTCAACAATTTTAAAGAGTTCTTTATCCTGACTGATTTTACTCTCACTTCCTCTTTGTAACTCGCTGGAATCTGACTTCTGGAGCATCATGGAAATGGAGCATCACCAATGATCTTACTATCCCTAAATCCAAGAGAAATTTCTTAGTCTTTTTCTGACTGAACTTTCCTGTAGCCCCTGATGGTATTTGTCATGCCCTTTGCCTTTAAACATTGTCTTCCCTTGACTTGATTACACTTCATATTTCTCATTGTATTCTAATAACTATCCTGTGGTATCCTTTGATATATCCTCTAATTGGTTCACTCTGCTTTCCTTTAGACCCGTGGTCAGTGAATCATGGCCTGTGGGCCAAATTCTGACCTTTACCTGTTTTTGTAAATTAAGTTATATTAGAACGCAGCCTCACTCACTCATTCATATATCGGCTGTAGCTATGATCAATGATAAATGAATAAGCTGAGTAGTTGCAACACAGACCAAACCATACGATCCACAAAGCCTAAAATGTTTTCCATTTGGCCTTTTACAGAAAAAATTTGCCAACCCCTGATACAGAGTTCTGATGTGTGTTCTATTCTATTTTCACTATATAACTTTCCTGATGGAGCTTACCCTTCACTATCATCAACACACAATGAAAGTTATATCTATACAGTGCATAGCTCCCACAAAGCCTGTCTCTAATCCAGGTGATAGAGTCAAATCTGTGGGCTATTCCCCCCTTTATTGCTCTATGTGCATTATCAATTTTTCTCTGCTTTATTCTGTGACTCAGGAACCCGAGCTCCATGGACTGGGCCCCTTGCCCTTTGCAATAACCAATTAAAAAATTGGTTAACCTCAAGTTGAGGCATTAGTGGGAAATGGGAGGGCAAAGGAAGAAAAAGGTCAAGGTGTATAGTATACTCCACTGCCTCCCTCACTTACAGAACATTATTTTTTTTTTAATTTTTATTTATTTATGATAGTCACACACACACACAGAGAGAGAGAGAGAGAGAGAGAGAGAAGCAGACACAGGCAGAGGGAGAAGCAGGCTCCATGCACCAGGAGCCCGACGTGGGATTCGATCCCGGGTCTCCAGGATCGCGCCCTGGGCCAAAGGCAGGCGCTAAACCTCTGCGCCACCCAGGGATCCCGAACATGATTTTTTTTAAAGATTTTATTTCTTTATTCATAGAGATGCAGAGAGAGAGAGAGAGGCAGAGACACAGGCAGAGGAAGAAGCAGGCTCCATGCAGAGATCCTGACGTGGGACTTGATCCCAGGTCTCCAGGATCACGCCCTGGGCTACAGGCAGTGCTAAACCGCTATGCCACCGGGGCTGCCCCTACAGAACATGATTTTGTAGTGGTTTTGTTATTTTACTGAAGGCTGTATCTCTTGTTCTATGATGCTTTTCTTTTTTCTAACTTTTAAAAATGTTTCTAACACTTTATTTAAATTCTAGTTAATATATGGTGTAATATTGGTTTCAGGAGTAGAATTTAATGATTCCTTACTTAGATCTGACACCCAGTGCTCATCACAAGTGCCTTAATATCCATCACCCATCTTGCCAATCCCCCCTCCAGCAACCCTCAGTTTGTTCTCTATAATTAAGAGTCTCTTGTGGTTTTCTTCCCTCTTTTTCCCCCCTTCCCTTATGGTTATCTGTTTTGTATCTTAAATTCCACATACAAGTGAACTCATATGGTATTTATCTTTCTCTATTTCACTTAGCATAATACACTCTAGCTCCATCCACATTGTTGCAAATGGCAAGATTTCATTCTTTCTGATGGCTGAATAGTGTTCCATTGTGTGTGTGTGTGTGTGTGTGTGTGTGTGTATACACATAGATATATATATAGCACATCTTCTTTATCCATCCACTATGATGCTCTTCTATAGCTATGTCTTCTGAATCTTGGTAACTGCTCATTCCCCTTTCTCCCTTAGGTCTAAGCAAGGTCTCCTTACCATTGTTAGCTTCAAGTACTTCCCCAGCCTTTTTGGGTTCCTTAAACTCTACCTACATTTTATAAGTCTTTCCTTAAAATTTCCTTATTCGTACAATTTGGATATACCTTTTGATCAGGATTTTGATATAAGCAACTGCCTACTGGATATATAAACATAGATATCTGATAGTCAATTAAATAGAAGATATCCTTGGGGTGCCTGGGTGACTCAGTTGGTTAAGCATCTGATTCTTGATTTTGGCTCAGGGCTGTTAGATGGAGCCCCACATTGGGCATGGAGTCTGCTTAGGATTCTCTCTCTTCTTCTCCCTCTGCCCCTCCCCCTGCCACTCATGTTCTCTCTCTCTAAAAGAGAGAAAGAAATAGAAAAAGAAAGAAAATGAAATCATTGCCACAAACCTGAGTATTTATCGTGACCTCTTCCCAGTCTTTCACAGCTCAACTAGTATAAAGTTCTGTTCTAAATTGATGCTAGGCCCACTGACATCTCTGCCTAAGCCCTGTGCAACTCCTGATCACTATTTTTGTCTCTAGGGCCCATCCCAACATTGTTTTTCATAATGCAACCAGATTCTGATTTCTAAATTAAAAATCTGATCATGGCAGTCTCTTTCTTAAAACTCTTCAACTGTATCTCTAAAATAAAGACAAAATCCTTTGGCATGGCATATCCAATCCTCCATAATCTGAACTTGTTTACTTTCCCAGCCTTATCTCTTCTCACTTCCTACATTCTATTCCACACTCTGAGCCATATTCAAATTCCTTTTAGTCCCTTGAAGGGGCCACACTTTGTCTTCCTTCTATGCCATCTAGCTGCCATTCCTCACACCTGGAACACTTTTTCTCTCAAGTTCATTTGGATAATCTCTAGTTTTCTTTCATTTCACTACTCCCAGGGAGTCTCCCTTTACATGCTCAGATGCAATTTATCACCCTTGTTGTGTTCTACATCTGTGTTAAATAATACTTGTTTGCTAGCAGTAATCACACTATTTTTTAATGTGTTTTATGCCCTTCTACCAGGCTATAAACCAAGAAAGGGGTAGGAGCCCCATCTATGTGATTCACCAGAATATCACACAGCATGTATCACACACCCATAGTTACTATAATAAGATTTAAAATAATTAAATTAAGTTAATGTGATAATAAAATGATTTACTATTTAAAATTGTGACACTTCTAGATTAGATTAAATTTCATGGCAAATATTTTATGGCAGCTAATACATGCATGGCATTTGCAAAGCTCCTGCTTTCATTGTACTCTGTAGGATACAGTTTTATGAGGTAGGTCTTTGCGACCCTAGTAATCTCATAGTGATCACAAGGGCAGGGCAAATAGGAAATTTTGTGGTAACACAGGTATCACAAAGGAAGGCGAGTTAGAACTTTTGGAGTCTAAACCGCTTGAACATCCTAAATGAATGAACAACTATCCATTTATGGACTCTTCCACCATGACATTTCCAGAATTAAGGCTCCTGTACTTAGAACTCCTCATTAAGATATTTGCTTGAGGGAACCCTGGGTGGCGCAGCGGTTTGGCGCCTGCCTTTGGCCCAGGGCGCGATCCTGGAGACCCGGGATCGAATCCCACGTCGGGCTCCTGGTGCATGGAGCCTGCTTCTCCCTCTGCCTGTGTCTCTGCCTCTCTCTCTCTCTCTGTGACTATCATAAATAAATAAAAATTTAAAAAAATTTAAAAAAAAAAGATATTTGCTTGAGCTAAAGAGACAAATGAGGGCTATAAATGTTACAACCAGAACCTCATTTATAAAATGTAGAGAAAAACAAGTATCACCATACATTTGAGGAAAACCAAGTGCATAAAAGAGAGGTGCCAAACTTAGCAAAGTGAAGAAACTCACAGCTAAAGAGAGAGAACAGAAAATAGAACATATTTAAACTAAGTATAACGCAAAATTAAGTATAATGTACATCTTCAGAGTAATGCCAATAGATATAATTTCTTTTTTTAAAAGATTTTACTTTTATTTTTTTATTCATGAGAGACACACACACACACACACACACAGAGAGAGAGAGAGAGAGAGAGAGAGGCAGAGACACAGGCAGAGGGAGAAGGAGGCTCCATGCAGGGAGCCCGGTGTGTGACTCGATCCTGGGTCTCCAGGATCACGCCCCGGACTGAAGGCGGCGCTAAAGTGCTGGGCCACTGGGCCTGCCCTCAATAGATATTATTTCTGAAAGAAAAGATTTTGAGGATGAAATAAATACAGTTCAAATTCAAACCATGGGCGGCCCGGGGTGGCTCAGCGGTTTAGCGCCACCTTCAGACCAGGGCATGATCCTGGAGACGTGGGATCGAGTCCCACGTCGGGCTCCCTGCATGGAGTCTGCTTCTCCCTCTGCCTCTCTCTGTATCTCTCACTAATAAATAAATAAAATCTTAAAAAAAAAAACAAAACAAATTCACACCATGATTTCTGAAGTTAAAAACTCAAAATTACAGGCTAAATAATGGAAAGAATGACATCAAAGATTAAAATTCATGACCTGGGGAATATTTCAGAATCGGGGGGAAAAGAATAAAGGGATAAGAAGTATGAGAAAAAAAATTTTACATGAAAGAGAAAATTAGACACACCAAAACTGGTCCACTGAAATGTTAGTACAGAGACAAAAGAGCAAAGAGAAAGGAAACAAACACCAAAAAATGCAGGCAAAAGTTTTATGATCTGGTGGGAGAATTGTATATACTTAGACTGGAAGAGGCCTTTCGTGAGAAGCAATAAAGATTTAACTCTCAGACCCGCTTCTGGGGCCATTTCTGACACTTACATCAAAATATTTGTCACTATTTTATCAGGAGGACATTCCAGGACAAAATCCAACTCTCTTTTTACATCCTTCCCACATGAACCTTCTGAGAGGGAATCAGAATATTTTTATTACATGGTATAATTGCACTTGAATTCTAATTGATATAATAAAAAGTGAGCCACATCTTTAATAACAATTTGAAGGCACTGGGGCGGTCGTATGTTATAGTCCCCATTTCTCCACTCTGATTTACTGCCCCACTTTTTCTCCCAGTGTCCTGGGAAATTATAGTGAGAAATCTATTATTTCAGCTTGCAGGGTTGTTTCTACCCTTCATTCTGACAGACTCTCTCTACATTAGAAAATGGGAGAGGTGGGGCGCCTGGGTGGCTCAGTTGGTTAAGCGTCTGCCTTTGGCTCAGGTCATGATCTCAGGGTCCTGGAATCGAGTTCCACATCAGGCTCCCTGCTTAGCGGGGAGCCTGCTTCTCCCTCTCCCTCTCCCTCTGCCTGCTGCTCTTCCTCTCTCTGTCAAATGAATGAATGGATAAATAAGTAAATAATATATTTTTTAAAAATGGGAGGGGTGTAAATTCCCCTGATCGGTTCCCATGTTAACACGTTGTTTTTGTAAATCATCTTAAGAATTCCTAACCAATGAGGATGCCTCGGTGGCTCAGGGGTTGAGCATCTGCCTCTGGCTCAGATCGTGATCCCGGGTCCTGGGATCAAATCCTGCATTGGACTCCCCATGGGGAGCCTGCTTCTCCCTCTGCCTATGTCTCTGCCTTTCTCTGTGTCTCTCATGAATTAAACAAAAAAGAAAGAAAGAAAAGAATTCCTAACCTATGTTCACCTCACTTTTGGTAGGTAGGTAAGTTATAAGCCTACTCTTCACCCTCAAAACAGAAGGTAGATTATAAGTATTGGTTATTCCATTCCTACAGAGTCCTCACAGCTGTAGCAAGACTGGAAGTTTCTGCCATGTATCAGCCTCTACTCTGGCATGAGTGACATATGGCCCATCATTCTGATGTCTACAAAGTATATTTAAGTGCAGCTGGATACTGACTGAACTTCTTAGATATCTCACCACTTCCCTGTGATTAGTGGGCAGCCTACTTTCTTGTCAAAGATTATGAAATAAGAGACAGGCAATGGTGTAAATCTTCACAGGATCATATGCACACATTAACAATTCGACTTAGTGTCCACAAAGTTTCTTCTGTACAGTGGCAGTTTCATAAAAGAAAAATAGTGAAATTTGGTTAATTCTTTCTCATTGGTTAATTTATTGGGGATTATAAGGGAGAATTCTGTCCTTCTTCATTGTAGGGAGCTGGGTATGTGGGTATGTTCCACAGAAAATGACTTTCAAAGCCTAACCCTTGATCAGACTGAGGTATATCACTGAACCTATATAGTGAATGGTACTTCACCCCGAATGACACAATGGTGGGTACTTTCTGGTTCCTGGTGAAATAAGTGTGCACATAGTTGGTGAATATCGTAACAAGTACATTAAGTTCTCCTGAGATGAAATCTGTGGATTCTAATTGCAGGTCCTCAAAGTTCTCAAACGTCTCCAGACTTTTGACCTGGATGTCTTTTGCTGTTATCAATTCAAACCACTAGGCCCAAATTAGTTCTAAAGCATCCTCCCTGACCAAGTGACTGGAGTCCTCAGATAACATTCGCCAACACAGAGAGTAGTATCCTGGTGACCGTACCGATCATTTCAATTATAACAGCACCAGGCACTGAAGTACTTAGCAGAACTCTCATTAATTAATTTATATCTACTTATTACTTTGGCAATAATAGTTTCAATACATTTATCGACGTCCCTGAATCTTTCAGCAAAGAGCTACTGTCTCTTTTCCCTTTTCACCTTCTCTCAGCTAGAAACTAGTCTGATGTTTACTTTTCCACTCTTACCAATCCGACTGAGGTAGTTGTAGTTTCTCCAGTGGTGTGTATTTTATGGTTACCATGGATGTTGTCACAGACGGATGACGCAAAAACTCATCTGTACCACATTTTCCCTTTAGTGTCCTCGTTTGGTCTTTCCTTTTAAGGCAATACAATGTTTTAATAGATTTTTGCATGTTGCAAGTAAGAAAATGCATCTACATCTCTTTGATATTTGATCTGATACCTAATGAATGCAGAGATTCAAACAGTGTAGCTACCCATTGCTGCCACATGAGATTTTCTCTGTTGCTGGTAATATTTTATGTAAGTGGATTGTTGCCATTCTCTATTCCAAAAGGCACCTTCAAACTTGACAGTGATAGATCATTTTGGTCCAAGAATTCACCTTCCACAGTACAGAATTTCACTCTTAAATAATTTTGACTAGTAACTTATGTAACTACTCTTTAACTTGACAAGACACAGCCTATGTGGATAATGAAGGACTGAGTGTGGTCATGATAACTTATGACAGTGCTCTGTATCAGACACATCTTATGTGCCACCTCAGATATCTCTTGGTCCCACTTATCTCTATAGCCTTTGTCTGCTGGTTCCAACAACCCACTCCATAATTATCCCAGCCACTGCTGAAGTTACCAACTTTGTGTGGCTACATGCAGCACAACACGACCTCACTTCATTTTTTTACAGTGTGCCTCTAGCCTCCCACCTGGAACTTCCCTGTTAACACTGAGGTATGAGATCAAAGCACAATCCAAAACTGTGGGGGAGTTGAAACCCACAGAAAAATAGCTTTAATGAATGGGACTCAAAGCCAGTGAATAACATTTCAACTACTTTTCCCTCCAACCAACTTTCCTGAGACTCATAAGACTTCTCAGAACAGAGTCCATTGAGATTGGATAATAAATTATATCTGATGCCAACTGGAGGCCAGTTTGGTAGTCTTTCTCCGTATTGTCTCCTCCTCCTGATTCAGTCTTCGCTTACTTCATTCTTGCTGCCTTAGGATTACGTTCCCTAATAAATTAGCAGCACATAAGATTTCCCTCAGGCTTTGCTTTTTAGAGAATTCAGACTGATAGTTGGTATCCAAAGTGGCACTAGAAAACAGACATATTCCATCTTTTTTGAATGAGTTTTTGGAGTTGGGTTACTCATCAGATTAATAACAATACGGATGCCATTTCTGGTGATGGGTGAGGTGGTGATGGCTCGTGCCACGCAATGGCATCACAAGCAAAAAAGCCATTTTAAAACATCTGGTTAATTGGGATAATATGCAGGTTGATGGTGAGGCTATGGAATATATGGTTGCTATAGCAATTGAACTGTATGAGGCCAAAGCTAATTTAGAATGATTGTAGAGTAGGCTGGCTTCTGTTACTAGCATTGAAAGCCTAGCAAAGAAACCCTGTGAGACGGCACCGGAGAGGTTCCGGCAGTCCCTTGGCCCTCTGTGGCCCTGGCCTCCCCGTGACCCACTGTACAGAGGAAGGGCCAAGCCCAGGGTGTCTTGAAATGAAACGAAAGTCTCAGAGAAGCCAACTGACAATGGATGGCATGCTGTAAAAGCCAGAGGGCCTCTCATTCCCAACAGCTGCAAGCAGACAAGCCCAGACACACACACACACACACACACACACACACACACGCAGTTATAAGACGTTACGGAAAATGTGGTAAAGACTGAACAGATTAATTGATAGTTTTTTTTTTTTTAAGATTTTATTCACCCATTCATGAGAAACACGGAGAGAGGCAGAGACACAGGCAGAGGGAGAAGCAGGCTCCATGCAAAGAGCCAGACCTGGGACTTGATTCCGGGTCTCCAAGATTAGGCCCTGGGTCGAAGGTGGCACTAAATCGCCAAGACACCCAGGCTGCCCTGGATTAATTGATAATTTTAAGGAATTATTGTTTCTTTTTGGATTTATAAGCATGCTTTGGTTGTACTAAGTGGAATATTATCTTTTTGAAATACATACATTTAAATATTTACAAATCAAATACTGATGTTGAAGATTTGCTACAAAATGACTGGGTCACGACAGTGAGTCAAGATATATTTAAAGCAGCATTTGTTATGCACTGATTATTGTTGAAGCTGGGTGATGGGTGCATGTATCTTCATTTTACTATTATATCTACCTCTATAAATATTTGAAAATGCTCATAGTATATATTATTATTTAAGAAAATCGGGCCTAGGATTTGATTGTAAGTGTAGCAGAGCTACAAATGAGCTGAGATATGCAGTCATGATAGCATTCTGTAACAAAATTAGGACTTTGATGGAAAAAGAATGGGTTCCTGAAATCTGGAAAGGGGTCGTATAATGCATAAGCCTGAGAATATCATACTCACAAATTCTCCCAAGTCCTCCAGGCCAACAGAAGCAATGTCCTCTACTAATGGGTATATACCCAAAATAATTGAAAGAAGGACTCAAATAGATATTTATACATTGATATTTATAGCAGCATTATTCAAAATAGCCAAACGTAGAAACTACCCAATTGTCCATTGACAGATTAACTGATAACTAAAATGTGATATATATATATATATATATATATATATATATATATATATATATATACAATGAAGTATTTTTCAGCTTTTGAAAGGAATAAAGTTCTGATACATGCTACAACATGAATAAAACTTGAAAACATTATACTAAGTCAAATAGCCAGATACAAAAGGACAAATATTGTGTGTTTTGACTTATATGAGGTACCTAGGATAGTCAAAGTCCTAGAGACAAAAAAGTAGAATAATGGCTATTAGGGGCTAGAGGACAGAAGGGAATGAAGAGTTATTGTTTAATGAGTAGAGATTTTCAGTTTGTAATGATAAAAAAACTTCTGGAGGTGTATGGTGGTAAATATACTTAATGCCACTCAACTGTACATTAAAAATAATTAAAATTCTAAATTTTGTATTATGTATATTTTACAACAGAAAAACCTATTTTTTATGATTTAGGCTTTTCATGTCCTATTTTAAGAAATCTTTGTGTAGTCCAAGGCTGCAAAGTATTACCCTATAGTTTCTTCCAGAAGTTTTATGGTTTTATGTCCATGCATATGATCCATTTCAAGTTATTTTTGTACAATGCAAGGTAAGGGTCAAAGTTCATTTATTTCCATATGATTATCCAGTTGTCCAAGCACCATTTGTTGAAAAGTTTATCTTTTCCACATTGAAACATCCATGGCACATTAAATGAAAATCAATTAGCCATATCTGATTCCATTGACTTATATGTTTATTCTTTTTTTAAAAGATTTTATTTATTTATTAATGAGAGACACAGAGAGAGAGAGAGAGAGGCAGAGACACAGGCAGAGGGAGAAGCAGGCTCCATGCAGGGAGCCCGATGTGAGACTCAATCCCGGGTCTCCAGATCAGGCCCTGGACTGAGCCTCCCGGCTGTCCTGTATGTTTATTCTTATGACAATATCATGCTATTTGGATTACTGTTGATTTACAGTTAATTTTCACATCAGATAGTATAAGTCTTCCAACTTTGTTGTTTTTCAAGTGATTTTAGTTACTTGAATTTTTTTCCATTTCTATATAAATTTTGTAATCAATTTGTCAATTTCCACAAAGACCCTGACAGCTGTGGCTTTTACTAGAATTACAATGAAAATCAGCATATTAATAAGATTGAATCTTCAAATCTATGACCATGGCAATCCTCCAGTTATTTAGTATATTTTTTTTCCTAAAGCATTGCTTTGTAGTTTTAATGAATGTAGAAACTGTATACCTATTTTTATTTATTTATTTATTTAGCTCCATGCCCAGCATGGAGCTCATTGTGGGGCTTGAACTCACAACCCTGAGATCAAGACCTGAGCTGAGATCAAGAGCTGGATGCGTAACTGACTGAGCTACCCACGTCCCTCTGTACACCTGTATTTTTAGACTTTACCTAAGCATCTCACATTTGGGATACAATTTTCATTTTTGTTTTGTTGGTTTATAAAATTCCTATTTAATTTTACATATGGTCTTGTATCTGCAATCTTGCTTATCTCTTAAGTTCTAATATCTTTTTGGAGATTCTTCAGCGTTTTCTATGTGCACAATCATAGTGTATCCTTTTAAGGCAGTTTTATTTTTATTTCTTCATTTCTGATTTTTATGACTTTCCTTGATTTTCTTTGCCTTGTCACACTGTCCTGGTACCCTCACTAACTTGTTGAATAGCAGTGGAAGGAGTGAACACCTTTGCTTTGTTCCTGATTTTAGGGGTAAAAATCCAGCATTTTATAAATAATATGATTTTAGCTCTAGAATTTTTCATAGATGCCTTTTATCAAGATTGAGGAAGTTCCTAAAAGAACTTCATTTGCTGAATATTTTTATCATGAGTAGGTATTGAAATGTATCAAAAGATTTTTCAGCACATTTTAATTATTTGATTTTATTTATTTTTTTTAAAAAAGATTTTATTTATTTATTTGAGAGAGAGTGAGTGCACACACAAGCAGGGAGAGGAACAGAAGGAGAGGGACAAGCAGATTCCACACTAGCTTGGAGCCCAAGGTGGGACTTGATCCCACAACCCCAAGATCACAACCTGAGCTGAAATCAAGAGTCAGAGGCTCAACTGACTATGCCACCCAGGCACCCCTTTGAGCACATTTTCAGATGATACTATGGTTTATAGCAAAGGAGTTAGCAGAAATACCCTGACATGCCTGAGCCATTGCAACTTTGATTGGTAGAGAAGGGAAGAAGGAATGAAAAAAGAGGGCAAAATAGCCAACTAGGAAGGAACATGGTAGTAGAGGGGACTGTGAGGTCAGTTAAGAGTGTGGAAGAATTTAAAGGATAGGAGAATGATTTTAGAGATAACAAATTTTAAGTTAGGATACTTGGAGGCCAAACTCAGTTTAGCTGTATAGATGTACCGATTTCTATAAAAGAAGATTTCGAAATATGAAAGGAAAAAGAAAGTAGGTCTGTGTGTAGGCACATTAGAATCACAGAATTACAGCTTTTTTTAAGTTGTTTTTTGTTGTTGTTGTTGTTTTGTTTTGTTTTAAGAAAGAGAGAGTGCAAGTGCTGGGGAGGGGCAGAGAGAGAGGGAGAAAGACAATCTTAAGCAGGCTCCTGATGTGGACTTGCCTTCACAACCCTGAGATCATGACCTGAGCCGAAATTAAGAATTGTAACGCTTAACCAACTGAGCCATGCAGGTGCCCTAGATTTTACTTTTCAGGTTATCACTACACCTTACGTGGGGCTTGAACTCACACTCCTGAGATCAAGCATTGCGTGCTCTACTAACTAAGCCAGCCAAGTACCCCCAGAATCCTAGATTTTAAAAGCACTTTGTAGTTTATCTAGTTTATTGACGCAGTATATGTTTGCAAGTTTTCCACATCAGTCCAGTGCACATTTGTTAAATATTAACACCATTAGTAATAGAAATTCCCTTCTGTGTTATATATTTTTTTTACATATTAAATATCCATATTGTTTCTACTCTTAGGCATTATTCTACTCTTTGGACCTCGTAGAACTCATGTGAAAGCTCGATATAGAGCTGCTTTGAGACTACTTAAGAAATATTAAAGATATAAAATCATTAGAACTTTGGTGTGTTGATGAGTGGTGATGGGAAAGAGTAAAGGGAGAGTTGAATTGCCTATTGTCAATAGTGTTGATATACTATCCACAAGAAGGAGATAAAAAAAACTTCTTGGTTAGACACTGTGCCTGGCTGGCTCAGTTGAAGGAGCATGCAACTCTTCATCTTGGGGTTATGAGATTAAGCCCCACACTGGGTGCAGAGATTACTACAGGAAAATAAACTTAAAAAAAAAAACTTCTTGGTTAGAGGCATTAGTTGCCTCTTCATAGTAGAAGTAATACTATTACTATTACTACTACTACTGTTGCTGTTGTTGTTGCTTTAGAGTTTGTTAATCTCAGAGTGCCTATAGACCAATCAGGTGAGCTGTCCAGGAAGGGACTAGAAAAGTGAGTCTTGCCCCTCTTCACTTAATAGCAAGTGATGAGGGCACTTCTTGAGCATGATTGTTTGCTACATTGAAACATTGGTTTCAACATCTCTGAAATAGGAGTAATAACAAGTACCTCACAGGATGATTGTAAGAATAAAATGGATTAACTTCTTTAAAGTGCTGAGTCCACTTTATAGAACTACTGTTTTTATTACTATAAATAACAAAAATATTTCAGATAATATATGTAACATAAGTGTAAGTAATATATAATGCACTACATGTGGTAGGAATTATGTGTATTTTAAGTTATTTTGAAGCATTAGTGTAATTATAGAGTCAAGTCAAATTTCCTTTCAATATTTTTGATAGTCAAATTGACTCATTTATTATTTGGTATCACAGTCATTGTGCAATTTATAAAGTATTTTTGTTTCTCTTTCCAGGTGTGTAGGGAGTTTGTATCTCACCGCTAGTGAACCAGTAATTGGACATGTGAGCTCCTTATCTAAAGAACTGTGAGTAGAACATAATGTGTCACTTCCAACTGAATGACCATTCTCTCTCTGCCCTCCTCTGCTGAGGAGGGCCTCTAGCTCTTCCATGTAGCAGGAACAAGAAATATATCTTGGGGGATCCCTGGGTGGCTTAGGGGTTTAACACCTGCCTTTGGCCCAGGGAGTGATCCTGGAGTCCAGGGATTGAGTCCCATTTGGTGCTTCCTGCATGGAGCCTTCTTCTCCCTCTGCCTGTGTCTCTGCCTCTCTCTCTCTCTCTCTCTCTCATAAATAAAATCTTAAAAAAAAAGAAATATATCTTGATGGCATAAACCATTAATCATTTTTTTAACTGCAGAATAATCCACATAATATCATCTCTCTTGATTAATACTGAAATATGTACCTAGAAATGTGGTATGGCCATAACAAAACCTTAACATAAAGACTGGGAAGTAGGTGGTGAGGAAAGTATTATCAGAGGTTATAAAAATGGTGATCTATGCTATGTAGCATCTAATCATTTGATAAAATTGTTGACATAATTGTTGAGATAATTTGGAAGACAAATTACATACCTTGTCAATTTGTAAATCAGGAAGTAAATATCACAAAAGTATGCAAGTGTGTGTTGGCTGTGTTTGTTGGTAGCTTTGATCAAGTACTACAAAAAGAGATTGGCTCTGAGACAGATTGGCTGGTTTGCAAGCAGGAATAAAAGGAAGGAATGAGAGTCCAGAAAGTTGGGGACTATAGGATTAGAAGAGGCAGTTGCTTTTTAACGTTAATTGGGTAAAATATACATCTGAGAGGGGCTTTGAGAGACAAAGGCCAATTAAAACCCAGTCTTGTGACAGAAATCAAATCAAGAGTACTCCCTCCATATCCAGTATTAAAATCTCTGAACAAATTAAGATCTTTCAGAGAAAAGACCCAATTAAGGTTTTGACGCCCAGCAAATCCTTTCAATTGGACAAAATGGCTCAAGAAAAAGAAAATAAAGTTGTGGCTCACCTGCTGCTCAAGAAATAGCAATTAAGTTGAAAGAAGGAGAAGTCAGGAAGAAAAAGTCAAGAAATATAGCAAATCTAATAAGCAAGTACAGAAACAGACTGTGTGCATAGCTTTTAGAGCATGGGCTGACTAGAATTAAAGATGTAATAAGCCTATATAAGTTTCTTTTATTTATTTATTTATTTATTTATTTATTTATTTATTTATTTATTTATAAGCAGGAGAGAGAACTGGGAGAGGGGCAGAGGGAGAGGGAGAGAGACTCAAGCTGACTTTGCACTGAGTACAGAGCCAGGGGTGCGGTGGAGTGGGGGGTTGGATGGGGGTGGAGGGCTTGACCTCAAGATCCTGAGATCATGACCTGAGCTGAAATCAAGAGTAGGCCGCTTAACCGACTGAACCATCCAGGTGCTCCAAGCTGATTAAATTTTTAGGAGAATGTTACTGCAAATGAAACTGAAACCTTTACATCTGTTTAAGACTCAAAGTGACTCCTGGAGCTTCAACCTTCCCAGGGGCAGCAGACTGAGAAAACTGTAAAAACACCCCAAGGAGAGATATTCTCCACTGCTTAATTCAGATGTGTGCAAGGCAGATAATAGAAAAGGAAACTTCTTCATAGTCTGTAGCTGGAGACCATGGAGAGCAATGAACTGGACACACTTTCCCCATAGCAGAATCAGGGCCTAGTCAAAGAACATTTTATCCATTCACATCCTCCCCAGCTTTTATTCTTATATTGTTCCTTAGTATATAAATAATATTGGTGTGGGACATATCACTGATTCACTGGTTTTATTAGTTTATAGTTCTCTAAATCAAGAGCGGCTATGTGTGGAAATTCTAAAATTTCAGCTAAATGTATGAGAGTAGGAATTTGGGGATTTTACTCCTAGAACGATGTCAAGGAGATGTGTGTATATTGTTCATGCAAAAAGAAGAAACCAAATATTTGGTAACTATCAGATCAAACTGTGATAGTCATTAATGCTCTTCACTAACATTTCTTGCTCTCTTTCCAGATATTTGTCAATACTGCATTTATCCACTCCCTTGAAGTTGAAACCACATGAATGGTTTTGGCTAATTAAATGTGAATGGACGTGATGTATGCTGCTCTCAAGAAGAAGCTCTAAGAAGCTTTAAAAGAAATAAGAGATATTAGTCAGAGGGCACAAACTTCCAGTTAGAAGATGAATAAATTCTTGGGATCTAATACATAACACTGTGATTACGGTTTATAATAATGTACTACTTACTTGAAAGTTGGTAAGAGACTAGATCTTAAATGTTCTCACCACAAATAAGAAATGGTAATTATGTGACATGATGGAGGTGTTAGTTCATGCTATGGTGGTAAACATTTTGTAATATGTAACACATTGTACACCCTAAATTTACACAATAGCATATGTCAATTGTATCTCAATAAAGCTGGAAAACTTTTAAAAATTAAAAAAAATAAAAAGTAGGAGATTCATAATTCTCTGTCTTTAACTTTGCCCAAGCAACTCTAATGTTTAAGATAATGACTGCTACATCAGAATTGGTCCTGAGTTGAGATGATGTGGAGCAGAATTCCCAGCCAATCCACCATTCATATGGTGCATAAGTGAGAAATAAATTTTTGTTTTATATGTCATCAAAATTTAGAGCTTGTTTTTATTGCAGAATAACTTAGCCTACCCAATTAATTAATTTTAGTTAAAGCACTAATTGGTATTCTTTAATCTCCTTTGAAGACAATGGTGATTTATTTATAGCAAAGTATCAGACAATTTAGAAACAAAAGTTACATTATATATACACTCTTAATTCAGAATTATCTTCAGATGATGTTTGCATTCCTTGTTCTAGAAATTACTAAAATATTTTATTTACATTATTTACTTGGGTTAAAATGATTTATCTCTAAGATTCAGGCTAATTTTTAAGTTTTTTAATATTTTTAGTCTGGTAAAATAGCATATTTAGAATTGGATGTTCTTTATTATAGAAATCATCTGAAAATCATCAAGAATACAAACTTTAAGAATTATTTTGTATGTTACTATATATACAGGTAACAAAAGACATAAAATAATTGCTAAAGGAAAGCATTAATTGGAGATGCTTAGGATAATGTTGAAAATATTGATAAAGTCTGATGGCAATAGTTTAGATTTGTTTCTTTTTTTTAAAGATTTTTTTAAGTTCATGAGAGACACAGGGAGAGGCAGAGACCTACGCAGAGGGAGAAGCAGGTTCCCTGCGGGGAGCCCGATGTGGGACTCAATCCCAGGACCGTGGGATCATGACCTGAGCCAAAGGCAGATGCTCAACCACTGAGCCATCTAGGTGTTTCTCTTTATTAGTTTCTAAAAAGAGAACATACATGTCTTGTCTGTGCGTGACCTATGATTTCAATGCTCTAGTTAGAACATATATGTAGGTATGTGGATAATGGGAAGAATGATGATATGTAAGTGCATGGGGCATGGGGACTTACCTTGGCAAATGCATTGTTTCACTATATCCTTGTCCATTACATCCAGAAGGTAAGTTGTCAAGATGATAAAGAGGCAGGGGTTTTTGGGTGGCTCAGTCAGTTAAGTGTCAGCCTTCAGCTAAGGTCATGATCTTGGAATCCTGGGATCAAGACCTGCATCAGGCTCCCTGACCCATGGGGACTCTGATTCTCCTTCTCCCTCTGCCCCCACCCCCCATTCCCACTCATGTGCTCTCTCTCTCACTCAAATAGATAAAATATTTTTTTAAAAAAAAGATGATTAAGAGGTAGAATTGTGAAAATCTTGGGTCTGGTAGCTGGGCAATGAGTATATGTAGAACCCCCCTATTTTTTTAAATGCCCAGCATGGAGCCCAACATAGGGATTGAACTCAACACCCTGAGATCAAGACCTGAGCTGAGATGCTTAACGGACTGAGCCACCTTGGTGCCAGAGTATATGTGGAACTCAAAGAGTAAATATATTGTTGCCCTTGCAACATTTTAACAATACTGTGAATAAATACTGAGTTTATATTACTGAAGTATATTATTCTGGTTTATGGAATGTGGTAGGGTAGGGAGGCCTGGTAGGACCAGTAAGGATCATGGTAGAGTAGAAAGAGCATAGCCTTTGGTTAAAAAAAAAATCAGAATCTGGGATCCCTGGGTGGCACAGCGGTTTGGCGCCTGCCTTTGGCCCAGGGTGCGATCCTGCAGACCCGGGATCGAATCCCACATCGGGCTCCCGGTGCATGGAGCCTGCTTCTCCCTCTGCCTGTGTCTCTGCCTCTCTCTCTCTCTCTCTCTCTGTGACTATCATAAAAAAAAAAAAAATTAAATAAAAAATCAGAATCTGAAAAAAAAATCAGAATCTGATTTGAACCTAATACTGCTAACACTTGACCATATGTCCTTAAGTACTTTCTTAATGTTTTTTTTTTTCATTTATTTACCTGCTTCATGATGTTTTTGGGTAAATTATATCAGGTTAAGTGTCTAAGTATGTATCTAATAAATGCTAATTCCCTGAGTTTTAACAAAATATTTTTTAAAAAATATTTCATTTATTTATTTGAGAGAGACAAGGAGTGAGTGAGCAAGAGAGCACAAGTAGGGGGAGGGGCAGCAGGAGAAGGAAAGGGAGAAGCAGACTTCCTGCTAAGCAGGGAGCCCAATGCAGGGCTTGATCCCAGCACCCTGGGATCATGACCTGAGCTGAAGGCAGCTGCTTAACCAACTGAGCCACCCAGGTGCTCCTAACCAAATCTTTATCTCCTTGTCGGGACAGAGGTTATAAGGAGTTGAAGTGTCCCCCCAGATTCATGTCCATCCAGAACCTCAGAATGTGATAGTATTTGGAAATGTCTTTATCAATATCATCAAGTGAAGATAAGGTTAAACTGATTTAGGGTGAGTCCTAATCCAACCACTGGTGTCCTTATGAGAAGAGGAAAATTTGAACACCCGCAGAGGGAACGTGGCCACATATAGATGGAGGCAGAGATTAAAGTTATGCTGCCACAAGCCAAGGAACACCAACAACAGCCAGCAACCACCTGAAGTTATGAAAATGATGCAGAACACATCCTCCCTCAGAGCCTCCAAGAAGCAACCAACACTGCCAACAACTTGATTTCATACTTCTAGCATCCAGAACACTGAGAGAATAAATTTCTGTTGTTTTAGGCCACTGAGGTTATGGTAATTTGTTAGGATAGCCCTACGAAACTGACACAGAGGTAATAAAAACATGGGAAAAATTATGTTTAACTTGGAATTTTCAGTGACCCACCAAAAGGGTGGTACAGGCAGTAAATTAGCCAAAAATCTATCTGCTTTGTAAAAAAAATACAGAAAAATCTAAAAATAATTTTAAAAGACAAAAAAGTAGTTCCAATTGGACTATTGTTTCTTTTTTGGAATACTGTGGGATAGTAATTTCTATTTATATAAAGAAAATATACTCGGAGTATATTGAGTATTCCTAGTTGAATATTCCTGGATAAAGTTTGGTGGTTCCATTTTCTAATTTGTAGTATCAGTGGACTTGGGGAGCAATAGAGGAAAAAAGGATGAATCATTACAGGGAATGATCATTCTAATTTGAATACATTACTTTATTTACTCATTCAACAGATATTATATAACTACTATATGCTAGGCTCCAGAGGCATAAGTTATACCCAATCTCTGACTTGAGGGGAATCACAATATGGAATCAGAGATACACTGTAAATAATTAAATAGATGGATAAATACTGATATGTGTAAATTAAAGGAAAATACAAAGAGCTATAGGAAAATATAAGATGTGGATTTTATTCAGATGAGAATTCTCTTTGGACATGTTATTGAAAGGATGAGTTAACTAGGTAATCTGGCAGATATAGAAAGAATAGTCTCTGGAAAGAACTACATGAGCAAAGGTCCTGACTTAGGAAGAAGTATGGTTCAATGACTAGAAGTTATGGAAGGCTAGAATAATTTTATTATAGAGAACTGAGTGGTGGATAGAGTTTGGAGAGTGGTGGTAGTGGATAGTACCACAGGATGTAGCCAGATACAGTTTACCTGATACAGTAGATGATTTTAAGAAGATTTATGTTCATCCTAACAGAAATGGTAAGGCATTAAAGGATTTTTAAAAAAGATTTTATTTATTTATTCATGAGAGATACAGAAAGAGACAGAGATATTAAGCAGAGGGAGAAGTGGGCTCCCCATGGAAGCCCGATGGAGAACTTGATCCCAGAACCCTGGGATCAGTCCCTGAGCCAAAGGCAGAGGCTCAACCACTGAGCCACCCAGGTGCCCTGGCATCAAAGGATTTTAGTGAAGAAATAAAATTATCAAATTTATATTTTATTTTTAAAAATATTTATTTATTTATTAGAGAGAGAGAGAGCATGAGCAGGGAGGAGGGGCAGAGGAGAGGGAGAGAAGCAGACTCCCTGCTGAGTGCAGAGCCTGATGCAGGGCTCATCCCGCAACCCAAAGATCATGACCTGAGCTGAAATCAAGAGTCTGAGGCCCAACTGGCTGAGCCACCAACACATCCCTCAAATTTGCATTTTAAAAGGTCATCCTGAAAGATCCTAAAAATTCTGTATATTACACATTTTATTTATAACTTTTATAGCTATTGATAAATAACTTCAACAAATATTATTTGAGGATCTATGCCTTGAGATACATAGTCCCATCTTATATGGTACACAATACTATGTGTGTAAAGCATTAGGTACATGTCTTGTATTTATTACAAGAGCTATACAGGGTAAATATTATAAAGTTTGTTTCTTTAGAATTCTCAACCCAACAAAAGCCAGAATAGTGGTTCTCAAAATGTAGCATACATGAGCATCACCCAAAGGGTTCAATAAAACAGACCGTTGTGCCTTAATTCCAGGTAAGTGTCCAGTGACACAGATACTGCTAGACCTGGGATCATGCTTTGAGAACCACTGAGCTTTATATTATAACCTTAAAAACTACTTTCAAACTCTTCAAACTCAATATTAGCCAAAAATGGTTATGATTTCAGGATGGTGCCCCTTAAACTGTAATGTACATGCAAATGGCCTGTGAATGTTGTTTAAAACCAGATTCTGATTCAGTTGCCCTAGGGCGGAGCCCAAGATTAGGCATTTCTAACAGGCTTCCAGGTGATGCGAACTGAGCTGGTCCACAACACACCCTTTGAAGAGCAACATCTCAAGCCGACCAGTAACCTTGGGATCATCGGGAAACTTACTTGAATGTAAACATCTCAGGTCCCGCCCCACTCCCACTGAATCAGAAACTGTAGTGAAACAAGATCTCCTCTGAGATCTCCATGGCTGATTTCTGTGTCCTTCAAAATATAAGCACTGTCACAAAGCACTAGTTCTCAAACTTGGCTAAACATCGGAGTCACCTGGAAAGATACAAAAAAAAAAAAAAAAAAAAATCCTGACGCCTGTGTCTCACCAAGAGAATTCATTATTTGTTTCGTACTGGGTGCAGCCTGGGCATGGTGGGTTTTAATGCTCCCCAGAGCATTAAAGTTTGAGAATGACTCTTCTAAAGCTTTGTTTTTTGAAGTGCAGTCTGTGGAACAGCTGCAGAGGCATCACCTGGGAGTTCGCTAGAAATGCAGAATCTCAGGTGCTACCCCAGATACACTGCATCTGAATTTTTTTTTGCAACAAGCTCCCTTGCTCTATATTAAAGCTTGAGAAGAGCTGTTCTAAAGTTGTGCTGGCTGATACCAAGAGAATCGCTACTAGCCACACATGCCTATTATGTTCCAGTTAATGACAAATTAAAAATGAAAAATTCAGTTCCTTAGTCTCACTAGCCACATGTCAAGTGTTCACTAGTCACAGGTGGCGGGAGGGGATCATAATGGACAATGTAGATATGGAACATTTTCATCACAGCATCAAGTTCTATTGGACAGCACTGCTGGGGTATGGCAGGCTTGTATTTAAATGACTGGGCAAAGCCAAGTTTAAAATAGATATAGAGGGCAGCCCCGGTGGCTTAGCGGCTTGGCGCCGCCTTCAGCCCAGGGCGTGATCCTGGAGTCCCGGGATCGAGTCCCACGTGTCGGGCTCCCTGCGTGGAGCCTGCTTCTCCCTCTGCCTGTGTCTCTGCCTCTCTTTCTCTCTCTGTGTCTCTCACGAATAAATAAGTAAAATCTTTAAAAAAATAAAAAATAAAAAAATAGATATAGATAGCTGAAGATAGATTGTAATATCTGAAATAGATGCCCATGGAAACATATTCACACATCTTTATAAAAAGCACACTATAAGTAAATGAAATTATTTCTCAAAATTCTGACCTTGCTTAGAGATCACTAGTGTAACTCCTATGCATAGCTCCCACAGAGTAATTATTTTTCATAAAAGTATTACATCTGGTTTATGGGAAGAGAAGACTTTTCCTGTTTTATATTCTGGAAAGGCTCTTTCTTTCCAGCTCCCATTCATGCTAAAGGCGTCTCTGAACTATGCTCAGGCAGCTCTGCTCTTACAAGGTGCTTCAGGGAATAGGAATTTACTTCCTTTGCTTAAGTCAGAAGGATAACTAGGAAGCTTGCTGATTTAATTTTTGAGAAAGGTCTTGACGTTTTGCCTCTATTTGCAAAAATGTCCTCAGGGGTTGAGTGACTCACCAAGCCAGCCATCAGGGCCATCCCAGGTATGCATTTAGAGGCATGCTTTGTTAACATGCAGCATTGATCGCTGCCAGGGTCGTAGCTCCAGACACATTCATATTTCTGGAATGAAGAATGTTTGGAAGTCCTCCTTTCCTTTTAATTGTGAGATCCGAAATGGGGACAATTTGTTTTAAGGCCCCCTTAGGCATTCCTATGTAGCATTATTTAGAGTTTGACAGTAAATGATCTGCTGCTTTAAAATTCCTTTACCAGGAAGGCTTTCATCCCATTCTAACGCTTTGACTTCTAGTTTACAGGTGAATCTCTTGTTTGCCTTGTGGTGAAGCACATTGCTCCTAAGGAGCAAAATTAAATAATGAGATATGTTTAGAAATTATATTTTAAAGAGATCATTTATCAAAAGTGAGTTTTCTTGTCCTTTCAGATTAAAAGGATTGTTAAATTCTGACGTTAGAGTGTAAGTGGGAGAGGAAACCAAGAGAAGATACTTTCCTAAAACAATGATCACTTCATTTCCTTGTAATATACGAGAGTTAATAAACCCAAGTAGCTGAAGAAGATGATTCGGACTTACGGAGTGCAAGTTTAAGTTATTTCTGCAAATTATAGATTTATAATAAACATTTGTAAACCAAAACTCAATGGAAATATTTAATTTTACGTAAATATTATAAGAGAATGCACAAAGACATAAAAGGATGTACTAAAAGACATGCATGCCCACACATTTTTAAAGGTTTTGCTTTGTCCCTTTATACAGGTATGCATGCAGAAAGGGAATGAGTTCTATGTTTATACAATAGTGATACAGTCTGATTATACCATTTTATGAATATTTTCTATGGTTTAAAAATTACACAATTCATAAAAATTAAAACAATGTAAATTGACAAAAGAAGTGCAAATTTTGTTGGATTACTCTTCTTTTCCATACACAAAATAATGTTGATTTTCACCAGGCAGGAAATTTGGGATAATGTTTCCAACCTGGAATATAATTTTCCAGATAAACTGATGCTTTACTGATACTAGATACTCCCTGAAACTCAGCTGACTCAAACATCATTGACCATTCAATAATGTTTCCAAAAGAGGGTGAAAGGACTTCAAGAAAATGATCAGATTGCTTAATTATTGTTTCCAAATAATAATATGCCAACTTGGTTGTGGGGTCAAGACAAAATCTCTATGTTTCCAAATAGGATCGCCTATTTCTAAAACTTAACCATTTGCTCTCAGGCTGAAGGAAACATATCTGTTGGATTTTTTAAAAAATATTATCGTGTATTTACACTGGCACTTTACTGCATATACCGCTAAAGTAGGGGAAGGCAAATTCCAAACTTACCTGAAAAAAAAAATAAGTTGAAAGTTGTCTTGTCCATAGTCCCTTAATTCTCGTAATGGTGTTTGCTCTTTTTACAGGGAAGTGGAATAGAGTGGCACAAACACAGATGCCTGGATCTCATTTCACAGTCACCTAGGGAAGTTTATATGTAATAAAAATGAGCCATAAAGAGGAATTATTAGAAAGAGAAATTACGGGACTCCTGGGTGGCGCAGCGGTTTGGCGCCTGCCTTTGGCCCAGGGCGTGATCCTGGAGACCCGGGATCGAATCCCATATCAGGCTCCCGGTGCATGGAGCCTGCTTCTCCCTCCGCCTGTGTCTCTGCCTCTCTCTCTCTGTGACTATCATAAATAAATTAAAAAAATAAAATAAAATGAGCTGACGGGCAAAGTATGAGAAATAGGCATTTAAAAAAAAAAGAAAGAGAAATTACTACAGAAAGTATTATATTGAAAGGTGGTAAAGAGACGCCTGGATGGCTCAGTAGTTGAGCACCTCCCTTCAGCCTAGGGCATGATCCTGGAGTCCTGGGATCGAGTCCCACATCAGGCTCCCTGCATGGAGCCTGCTTCTCTCTCTGCCTATGTCTCTGCCTCTCTCTGTGTGTCTCTCATAAATAAATAAATAAAATATTTTTTAAAAAGTGGTAAGGATAGGGAATGGGAGGTGAAACCCCACAAAATGAAAAGAGAAGCTAGGGGTGCCTGGCTGGCTCAGTTGGTGGAGGAGTTGACTCCTGATTCTTGGGGTTGTGAGTTCAAGCCCCACGTTGAGTGTAGATCTTACTTAAAAATAAACAAATGAATACATACATACATACATACATAAAATGAAAAGCAAAGCCAGAAATTTTGGACATTTAGATCATCATTACTAAAAATTGCCAAAGAGAAGTGATGTATTGCATGGTTACACATAGAAATAGATACTAGCAATACCCTATACATAAGTTTTGCTATAAATTTCAACCATTTGACTAGTATTTAGATGAATGTCTTGTGTCATACCAAGGAGCAAACCCTTTATACATGAAGAGGGAATTACAACTCAAAAGATGGTGGGGTCAGGCCAGTAATATAAAAAGAAAGAAATGGGCCAGATGGGAACTGTGTTGATCTAAGGGAATGTGGGTAAATATAGAGAAATCAGAAACCATGACATAAACACAGAACTGCAAGTGGTTTATCATGAATGGAGCATAGAGGTGTGAGAAATGGCAAGACAACACATAACTAGAAAGATAAGCAAAAGCTGGATTTTAAGGAAGAGAGATACCACCACACCAAAGATCTTCATCTCATCCTTAAAGGTCTAAAAGAAATTATTATGGTACAGGTTTTAGAAAATCATGTTGGTAGTATCATGTATGATTCTTTTGTCCCCAGAGACCAAGGTCTATAGAGATCATATGTCCAAAACAGGAATTAGGTAATAACAGTACTAGGATTCAAAGTCATTAGACTCACTTCTGGTTCAGTGTAGGATACAACATTCTTAGGTTGTGTGATATGATGTGACTGCCTATTTGTATTGGCAAATGCAAAGTTAAGCCAATAACCATTCTTCATTTAAATGCAATGGAACTATCTGTATTTGATTGAAAATTTCTGGAGACATGGGTTTTATATGTGTAAATATATTTTAAAAACAAGTATCTAATGAGGTGTGTATATTTATATATTTAATATATGAATATTGATTATGAAGATAGAGCATGTAAAATTGCTCAATTTTTCTCTCTGCAAAATCATTTCATAAGTTGACCTTCAGAATTCATTAGCATCATTACTAATTGATTCAAGTATTGACTTAGGTGACCTTTAGTAACAGCCTTAATTCAAATACTAAATCTACCAGAAGCAGAACACTCTCTCAGGCAGTTTATTTTGTGTTGTTCAGTTTTTGTTAAGAAAATATTAAAAGTATACTGAAGTAGAGAGAATAATACAATAAACCACAATGTGCCTATCACCCAGCTTCAAAAATTACTAACTCAAAGTGGATCTCATTTTACCTAAACCAGTGATCTTCAAAAATAATCAACTTTGCCCCCAAGTGGAAATTTATCAATGTGTGGAGACATTTTTGGTTGTCACAACTGGTAGAAAGGGTGCTACTGATGTCTAGAGGAGAGAGGCCAGAAAGGCTGGTAAATATTCTACAATGCACAGCCCTCCATGACAAATACTTAGCTTAAAATGTCAGTGGTGCTGCTGTTGAAATATCTTGATCCACATCCTAACATGCTCTGTCTCTTTTTGCATAATTGTTAAGCAAACTCCAAACATCATATAACCTCACTCATATTTTTTAGTATGACTATAACAGGTTCTGAAGAATTTTTTAAAACATGGTAAGTAGGGTTTTTTTTTGTTTGTATGTTTGCTTGTTTGTTTCTCAAACCCATACCTAGCTAGCCCCTGATCTGCTTTGTATCTCAGAGAGCTGTCCTTCATAAACCACATTTCTCAGTCTCTGATGCCAACCGAATTCTCAGTAGGATTAACAAATGGAAGTCATTGGATGCAAAATGCTTCAGGTGACATCTCCAACAATTTCCTGAGTGGATCCACCTCTCTCCTGAACTCTACCTCTACTGGGTTGAATGGTGTCCCCCACTCTCAAATTCATGTCCACCTGAAGCCTGCGAATGTGATCTCCTTTGGATATAGGGTCTTTGTAGGTGTAATGAGTTTAATATGAGATCATCCTGGACTACAGTTGGCTCTAAATTCAATGACTGTTGTCTTTATGAAAAGAAGGATATTTGGAGACAGTGTCTCAGAGGAGGACAGATGCCCAGAGGGAAGATGGCCATGTGAAGGTGGAGGCAGAAATTGGAGCGAAGCAGCAACGAATCAAGCAACGCCAAAGCTTGCAGCTAACAACCAGAAGCAAAGAAGAAGCAAGGGGAATTCCTCCCCTGAGTCCTCAGAGAGGGCATGGCCTCCTTAACACCTTGATTTCAGACTTTAGGACTCCCAAACTATAAAAGAATAAATTTCTGTTGTTTTAAGCCACTCAGTTTAGGATGAATAGTTATGGCAGCCCAAGGAAACTGATAGGCTACCCCTCCATGGTCCCATTTCCCAGTGCATGGCATCTGCTGTGATTCCAGTTTCTACTCAGAAGTGCTAGCACCTGACTTCTGGTGTCCTTTTATTCTTTTAGCCTTACAGATGTAGTGGCACCATATAGTTGGTAATCTCTGAGTTGACTCATCATCATCAGTCTAAGTTCTTCTAATAATTTTGTAACTAGTTCCCTACATTAAATGCCTTGTAATGAACTATCTGGGTGGTTTCTGTTTTCCTCACTGAATCCTTTTACACGTGGAAAATTTAGTACCAAATTTAGTAATTTGTAGAAAACACTTATCCCTGGGTAGTACTTGAGTTTCTTTTAATTTTTTCCTATTTTATTTTTCTTATTTTTAAAAAGATTTTTTATTTATTTGACACAGAGAGAGCGCAAGCAGGGGGAGTCACAGGCAGAGGGAGAGGGAGAAGCAGGCTCCCCACTGAGCAAGGAGCCTGACTTGGGGCTGATTCCAGGACTCTGGGATCATGACCTGAGCCTAAAGCAGATGCTTAACCCACGAAGCCACTCAGGTCCCCTAATTTCTCTCTTAAATAGACTCCACAGTCTGGCTTTTATGCAAAAAGGATTATTTCAAATCTATTTAATATTTTGCATTTTTATGTGAAATCTGATATAAATTAACCTGCAGAAGCATTATCATTTAGCACTTTATATTTGGGCAATACTTAGCAAACATGTATTAATTATTGTATTATTTACTGCATTAATTATTGAATTACTGTTAATTTTTGAAAGAAATACTAATTTTTACAGAACTATAATGCAAAACCATGGGTGTGCAAACTTTCTCTGTAAAGGACCAGAAATAAATGATTGAGGCTTTGTAGACCATAGGTATCCACCACAAAAGCTCAACTCTGCTGCTATAGCGTGAAAGCTGTCACAAACAATATGTAAAAGAGTGAGCCTGGCTGTATTCCAATAAAACTTTATTTATAAACAAAGGTAGTGGGCTTGATTTGTCCTAGAGGTCATAGTCTGCTGACCCTGCTATAAACTATCTAGACTTTTGAGTGCATACTTTCCATCAATATCACATAGACACACTACTTGCATCTATATCATTTTATACAGAGAGAAAAAATATACTTTATTTCTCTTTAAAAAAGTCAATTTTTCAAAGAGCTGCTAGCTTCTACTCTTGGTATTTCATTCTTTCAAAAGATTGATATCTTGAAAAAGAGTCATTAGGCCAAAACATTAGACCTTAGGGATAAACCTACAGAAAATTGATTGAGTGAACAAACCAACTTACTCTTTTGTAAAGTCTCCCTACACTCTTATTTAGAAGGATGAATAATATCACAACAACTGGCCAGGATTTATTTCTGTCAGTATCAAATTTTGATTCCATTCTCAAACACTTCTCCAAAAAGAAATCAATATTTTAAAAAGTAAACAGTTTTGGCCACACACGGATAACAAAGAATATGTGACTTATTTATATTTCCACTAGACTTAGTTAGACGTTTTGAAGGCATGCTCTAATTTGTTTTATTGTTCTTAACATCCAATTTAGTTTCTGTCTCCTCATCAAATAATATTTGCTGAATAAATGAATGTAATATTCTAAGATGGTGAAATATGCATAATCGTACATCATGTAGAATCTATGACTGGCTATTTCATAAATATAGAGGTTAAAAATTGGCTTTGGGAACAAAAAATAATTTGTTTCAATGGAGGAATCCATAATTCTGAATGTGGAGAGAAGTGCTAACAGGTGCTAATTTACATCAAGGTCTATTCTTCTCTTTGAATTGAATGGTTTCTCTCTGTCATGAGCAGGCAGTCCAATATCACAGGCACATAAAAGTATTGAGCTATATCCTGGGGTTAACCAAATCTAATATCATGGTAGACTTTGACAGAATTTAAGGTTGAGATTTCCCTCCAGGTGCCAGAATGTCATACAACAGGCCACAGTAACCATGCATGTAGGCAGCCCTAAACAGGCTGCTAGATCCTGAGTATCTAAATTTGTGACAATTTGTGAATGAATCACCATGCCCTCCATAGAACTTGGCAAATGGATCAGCGCTTCTGCATCTGGCATTGTATACAATTTGCATATTGTGGAAGTGAAACACTTTGCAATCTCTGAAGCCCATCTCATTATGGCATGATGAGCTCATAGCCATGTGCTTTCCATCTTTAGTTCTAATTTCAGGGCAGCCGTAGTTAAAACCTAAGGACATACATACATAGCTATGGATAATGATTGGCTAAACTGTTTTTACTTTCATAAACTTAAGATGTTAAATTAAGGACAACTCGACACTAACTCAAGTGGAAAAGAGGACAGGCGAAAGTTTTCCCTCCTTAATACCAGTTTTTACAAAATAAAAAAGAAATTAAGAATACTTGAGTTATTTCAAATGAGAAAAATGCTGGAAATAGTTGTTAAAATTTAAACTACCTCCATAATTTACGTTTAGTTTCCATAAAACACTGTTAGCAATCATAAATTCATGTGAACCATGTGCTAAAAATGTGTTTCCAAAATATGACAGTAGTTATAGTTCTATTCTTTATGCAGCTTGATTTTGTTATTATTTAAAAACAAGAATAAATGAGCATATGGCAGTAGAGGGGTTTTTTTTTTGCAAATTTGTTTAACATGTATATTTAAAATTAGAATTAAGAGAAAATTTAGATAAGGTGCCATGGTGCTAGTATTCATTACACAGACTGTGAGACACATACAAGTAGAAGAGCATATAACCATATGCTGTCCATTACTACTAGGATTCTAAATGCATTGGCAATTAATGTTTTATAAATGCTACCGGAACTAGATTCTGGCCCCAATATTCAGCTCCCTTACAGATTTACTAGTTCCCAAACTTACCTCTTATGATTAATAATTTTAAGAGTCAGAACTTTGAACTTAATGGATTTATTATGAATACATTTTTGTGATATGTGATTTCAAAATAATTTTGAGGAAAGATTACTAATTAAGAATGCTCAGATCAACAAATGGTGTTGGGAAAACTGGACAGCTACATGCAAAAGAAGGAAACTGGACCACTTTCTTATACCATACACAAAACAAAACCTCAAAATGAATTAAAGACCTAAATGTGAGACCTGAAACTATAAAAATCGTAGAAGAGAACATAGGCAGTGGTTCCGCTGACATTCGTTCTAGCAACATTTTTTTAGATATGTGTCCTGGGGTAAGGGAAACAAAAGCAAAAATAAACTATTGGGACCACACCAAAATAAAATGCTTCTGCACAGCAAATAAAACAACCAGCAAAACTAAAAGGCTGAATGTGAGCAGATATTTGGAAATGACATATCTGATAAAAAATTAGCATCCAAAAAATATAAGGAACTTACATAACTCAACACCAAAAAACCAAATAATCCAATTAAAAATGGGCAGAGGACAGGAACAGACATTTCTTCATAGAAGACATACAGATGGCAAACAGATACATGAAATGATCCTCAACATCACTTATCATCAGGGAAATGCAAATCAAAACCACAATGAGATATCAGCTCACACCTGTCAGAATGGCTGAAATCAAAAACCTAAAAAATAATGTGTTGGTAGGAATGTGGAGAAAAAGGAACACTGTTGGTAGGAATGCAAACTGATGCAGCCACCGTGGAAGATAGTATGCAGTTTCCTCAAAAAATTAAAAACGGAACTATCCTATGATTCAGTAATTGTACAACTGGGTATTTACCCAAAAATATGAAAACACTAACTCAAGGGGATATATGCACCCCTATGTTCATTGCAGCATTATCTATAATAGCCAAACTATGGAAGCAGCCCAAGGGTCCATCAATAGATGAATGGAGAAAGAAGATGTGGTGTGTTTCTGTGTGTGTGTGCACACACACATACACAATGGAAATATTCAGCTATAAAAAATGAAAGCTTTCCATTTTCAACAACATAGATGGATCTAGAGAGTATAATGCTAAAATACGCCAGTCAGGAAAAGACAAATACCATATCATTTCACTCATATGTGGAAGTAAGAAACAAAACAGCAAACAAAGGGAAAAAAAAGAGAGACAAACCAAAATACAGACTCTTAACTATTGAAAACAAACAGATGGCTATGGCGGGGGGCGGATGTGTAGGGTGGGAAATGGATGAAATAGATGAGGTGGATTAAGAGTACACTTATCTTGATGTGCACTGGGTAATATATGGTATTGTTGAAACAGTATATTGTACATCTGAAACTAATATAACACTATATGTTAGCTACACTGGAATTGAAATAAAATACATGCACAAAAAAAAGAAAGAAAGTTCAGAGTATTTTCATAGTATGAGGAAAACAAGATAAAAATGAACCAAAAATATATCTTCTGCAAACTAATGAAATATTTGTGTGAAAAAGATCAATGTGGCCAGTTTATTTGGTGTCTTCAGATAGTCACAAATGTATTTCAGTGTTTTTTAAAAGTCATTGAGAACTTTGCTGGTGCACTGTCACATCACAGACAAATTACCAAGTGCTACCTACTCATGGAATTATTTTGATGTATATATATTATATACATATTATATGTCTAATATATACATATACACACAAAGACACATAAAAGACACATTTCTTATTTTTACAAATTGCTTTCTTAATGAAAAGTAGAATTCAGTCAATGAACTGATGTTTTTACTTAAACCAATTTGATTATTTAGACAGTCAATTATTTGTGTTCTCACACTGATTTTTATGCTGATAGACATAGCATAACTGCTTTCCTCTTGATAAAGTTAATTTTGTGACTTTAGGTTAACTTCATTGGGCCTCTGCTTCTCCATATGTAAAATCAGAAGTTTGGACATGCTAAACTCTTTCATATTTGATTATAGGTTATTTATAACCTCAGAGGTGTTAATTATAGAATCTCCTTCATGTGGTTATTGTGGAAATTAAATGAGATCATATATTTAAAGCATTTAACACAGTTTCTAGCATATATTACACGTCTAAAAAGTATCAATGTGTTATATAAGATTTTTAGTTTAGCTTTATAAAAACATAAACTAAATTGTAAATGGAACAAATGGGCTCACATAATTGGCTCACATTGGAAGCTTACTAACAGGCCTTCATTTGGCCTGGCCAGATAGAGGTGTTCAAAACTGTCATTGGCCTTTTCTTCATCTCTCAGATCGGTTTTCCTTCGTATTGACTTTATTCTCAAAAAGGGCCTTGACGTGACAGAAAAATCCTGATATTTACAATTTACAGTTACAAAAGTAAAAGAAAGATCATATATCCCTACAGTTCTGGCAACAGCCTCAGAAGGATTCTTGTCTGGCAAATCAGTGAGGCCAAGAAGAAGGAGCACTCTGAGGAACTTTAAGAGATCCCGCTTGGGGATGGTATGGTAGGGTTAGCCCCTGGGCTAAGCAAGATTACTTGGAATCTTTGTGGGGTCATTCAAGAAAGAGACACATACTTGGAAGACAAAAACACAAGTCCATTACATTTACAACTTATTACTATAATGATAATTGTAGTGAGGAGTCAACTCACTGAAAATTCTCCGCTTGAACCTTTCTTCCAGCATTTTATTTTCTATTATTCTGTTCTGGGTTGTCACCATATTATCCATGGTTCTTCTACTTTGTACCTTTTGCTGGCTAGTTATAAACATTAAAATGACTTTTATCTAACTAGGTCATTTACTAGAAGTTAAACTCAAAAAAGTTGATGTTTGACAAATTTGCTCAAGGTTAAAAAATACAATGGAGACCTAAGCCTCGTTGGGATGCCATTTAGAAAGTGACAATCATGGAAAGACTACATTTATTCAACTATTCGGTATAAATAAATAATTATCTTCACATCGAAATCTGGGATGAAAGTAATCAATGATGATTCAAAATAACATGGTAAAGAGATTAAAAGCATGAGTAGAAAGGCTTCTCTCTTATTTGCAGTGTGATTCCTAGGTACATCTGCCAAAAAGGAATGGTTTTGTAGCTTAAAAGTACAGTGGGCAGTTTAAATGCCAAAGATTCCATGGCACTTTGCCTGTGAAAGAAAGCATTTTTCTCACCTTCCTTAGCAAACAGAATCTCAGTTAAGAATTAAGAGCAAAGCCTACTCTTTAGGGTTATTTATGGCTATTTTCAGCTAAGGCAGTATTCCTTATAATCACATGAAAAACAAGTAATAGAAGAGCGATTTTTGACCAAGCTGGTGTTGTGACAGCATTTTGATGGAGGACACAAATGTAACATTTTATGCTGTAATTTAAGACAAAAAGAGATCTCTTCTTTAACTTTATCCACTTATGTGATCATGAGTTTTCAAAATAACTGTTTAATTTAAAAATAATTTTAGATTTACAGAAAAATGCTAAGATAATACAAAGAGTTCCTATGTACCCCAAAGCCAGTATTTTCTTTTTTTAAAAAAAAGACTTATTTATTTATTTATGATAGACAGAGAGAGAGAAAGAAAAAGAGAGGCAGAGACACAGGAGGAGGCAGAAGCAGGCTCCATGCCGGGAGCCCAACGCGGGACTCCATCCCGGGACTCCAGGATCGCGCCCTGAGCCAAAGGCAAGCGCCAAACCGCCGAGCCACCCTGGGATTCCCCCAAAGCCCGTGTTTTCTATGCTACTATTAGCATCTTACTTAGTATGGTACATCTGTCACAGAATCCTTTTAAAAAAAGAAACTTTAGGTCAGTATTCTAAAAGTTAAATTATATATTATATTTCTGGTTAAAGACTGTGCAATAAACCCATTTTCTAGCATCTTCCATAAAACCATCCCAAATGAAGGGGCGCCTGGATGGCTTGATTGGTTAAGACTTCAACTCTTGATTTTGGCACAGGTCAAAATCTCGGTCATGATCTCAGGGCTGCGGAACTGAGCCCCATGTCCAGCTCCATACTCAGCAGTGAGTCAGCTTGGGATTCTCTTCCTCTCCGTCTCCCTCTGCCCCTCCCCCGACTTGTGTCATCTCTCTTTTTAAAGTAAATATATGTCTTAAAAAATATATCATCTCAAATAAAGAAAGAAATGAAACCAAAATATAAGTATTTCCAATGAATCAATATACAACTTCAACCTCCGATTACAAGTTTTGGAGTATAGTTATTCTCATTATTTGTTGTAGTTATGTTCTATGAAGTCACTGCACACAATGAATTAGTGAATTCTGAATTATTGCTCCTAGGGGAAATACAGAGTTTGATTCCTGTGAGCTTCTGGACACAATATTTTACCATCTAATCAATACCTGTGTTTTATATATGTTTCTATTTAAAGACACGTTATTTTATTTCATTAACATTGCACTCACAGTCCACAGCATTATGACTCATGTCTGAACAAAGCTTATCTAACATATATATTTTCTCCATAAGACACACCATAGCCTTTTTGCATACAGGAACACTAGATAGCAGTTCAACAATACACTTTGGGGGCCATTTTAAAAAAGTGTAATCGCTATCAAAAATCACAAAAAATATGGCATCAAAGAGATTTCAAAAAGGACACTTATTTATGAGAGCTAAAACAAAGAAGCAGAGTGTTGCCTTGTTTGATCTCAGCTAGGAACATGCACGTTGAGCAAAACTCAAATTTTTCATCACTGTGCACGTATCTATGAATGACTGTGAAAGCACTCTGCATATTGACTTTGAGGTTATGAGTGAGCATTATTGAGCAAATACAGAATTTGAATTTTATTCAAATACAGAATTTGAAATAATGTGTATCACATGATGGCAACGAAACATGGTCCCAAAATATGGGGGATTTGGGAAGGTGCAGATGAGAGGTTGAACATTTCTTCTGGCAAGATATTGATTATCTGAAAGTATGTAGCTCGAGTTTCCCAGATCTCGCTAATACTCCCGTTGTGAGGATAAGAGATCTTGAAAGTTGGGCAGCCATGGGAGAATGAAAATGTTTTTTTAAAGACTTTTTCCCATGGTTAACTCTAAGTTGAACTGAATGAAGGAATTATGATACAGATAGATATCCTGTCTTTTTTTTTTTCTATTAATTCATTCATTAATGTAAAGGGGCATCCAATGACCACCAGACCTCTGGAGAAATCCTGGATCATGGAAAAAAAGACTAAGAAATATATATTAACATATATTAGGTAGATAAATAGATGATAGCTGAATAGATAGATGAATAAATAAATTTTGAAGAAAAAAGGATAATTTAAGGAATGGAAGACATTTATTTTTAAAGACCTGTTAATTAGATATCTAGTTTCTGGTCTGGAGCCTAGAAGTTGTCACACCATCCTAACAACAAGGAAAAAGCTGAACAAATTAAAAAATTAACAACTTCTCTTAGATTTGTCAGAGAAGTGATGTCAAAGGGCAAAGCACTGCACTCCATGTATAATCCACAAAAGAAATGATTAATAAACTGGACTTCATTAAAATTAAAAACCTCTTCTCTGCCAACAACACTCTCAAGATAGTAAGACAAGCCACATACTGGGGGAAAATATTTGCAAAAGACATATCTCAGATAGGACTGTTCTCTAAAATGTACAAAGAATTCTTAAACTCAACATTAAGAACATAGTAACCATAAGAATGGGCAAAATATCTCACCACATATGGCAAATAAGAATATAAAAAGGTGTTCAGCATCATATGTTATTAGGGAATTACAAATTAAAACAATCATGAAATACCATTATATGCCTGTTAAAGTTACAAAAAATTCCAAAACACTGACAGCACCAAGTGCTGGCAAGTAAGTGAAGCAACAGGAACCCTTATTTAGTTTTGGTGGGAATGCAAAATGATAGAGCCACTTTGGAAGACAGTTTGGCAATTTCTTATAAAACTAAACCCATTGTTTTTTAAAATTTTTCTTTCTTGATTTAAATTTTACTTAACATACAGTGCAATATTGGTTTCTGGAGAATTAAGCGATTCATCACTTATATACAACACCCAGTGCTCATCACAAGTCCCCTCCTGAATTCCCATCCCCCATTGAGCCCATCCCCCAGCCACCTCCCTCCATCAACCCTCAATTTGATCAACCCTCAGTTTGTTGTCTATCTTTAAGAGTCTCTTATGGTTTGTTTCCCCTCTCTCCTTTTTTTCTTTGCCCCCTTCCCATATATTCAACTGTTTTCTTTCTTAAATTCCACAAATTAGTGCAATCATATGGTATTTGTCTTTCTCTGACTGAATTATTTTGCTTAGCATAATACACTTGAGCTCCAACCAAGTCATTGCAAATGGCAAGATTTCATTCTTTTTGATGGCTTAGTAATATTCTATATATATATATATATATATATATATATATATATATATATACACATGTATATATATACATCTTTATCTGTTCCTCAGTTGATGGACATTTGGGATCTCTCCATAGTTTGGTTATTATTGATAATGCTGCTTTGGGGTGCATGTAAATAAATAAATAAATTTATTCCTTGGAGTCTGTATTTTTATATCTTTTGGGTAAATATCTAGTAGTGCAATTGCTAGGTCATAGGGTAGTTCTATTTTTAGCTTTTTGAGGAACTTCTATACTGTTCTCCAAAGTGCTCAACCAGTTTGCATTCCCACCAACGAAAACTAAACACATTCTTAACATATGATTCAGTAATTGCACTGTTTGGTATTTTTACTCAAGGATTTGAAAGATTATGTCCACTCCAAGACTTGCAGGAGGATATTATAGCAGTTTTATTCACAATTGCCAAAACATGGAAGTAACCAAGATATCCTTTAGCAGGTGAATGGATAAATACACTGTGGTACATATAGACAATGAAATATTATTCAGCACTAGGCAGACATGAGCAAACAAGCTATGAAAAGAAATGGAGGTACCTTAAATTCATATTACTAAGTGAAGGAAGCCAACCTGAAATGGCTGCATATTTTATTATTCCAACTATATGACCTCCTGGATAGAAAGAACTATGGAGGCAGTAAAAATATCAGTGGTTGCTAGGGGTGGGGAGGGATGAAAAGGCAGAAGGAAACCAGACAGTATGAAAATTAACGCACTAATTATCAAATTTAAGGACTTACCAACAAACAGTAAAAAAAAAAAAATACCCTAAGAACAAAAAGCCAAAGGGAGTAAACGCTGAACAATATTCAAAGTTGATGCTTAGAAAGACAAACATCTGACACAATTCTAGCGAGATTCAGCAAGGGGAAAATGGCAGAGAAATAATTAATATTAAGATTTTACTTTAAAAATTTTTCTTCAATGATAAAACCACAGAAGCTGTATAGACTAAACAGATATTAAATACAAATATACAAAATATTATGACAATAAATCTTTGGACCTAGCCATCCATAGAAAATGCATTGTTTCTGCTCTATGATACATGGTGGTGCCTTCCCCTCTAGCCTATGCACCTAACCTAACATTGTTCATGACTTCGTTGTCATGGCTTAATATCCTGTCATGCCTTAATATCCTGTCAATATTCATCCAAGAGAGTAAATACTAGTTCTCTGCTATTGTATTTTATGGAGATAAAGATTACTATAAATACTCTAAACAACACCACATATCTTGGCCACAAAATCTTGCTCCGAAGTATCAACTGACCACAAGCTAAATAAATTGAACCTTTCAGAAGTGATAAAAGGGAAAGAAAGTACTTCATTTTGGAATGAGGACTAGGCTATTTTGTTTTAAGAATATCTAGAAATATCTAGAAAATTTGAGAAACTATAAAACAGAAAACATCTGTTGGAATACCTTGTTGATATCTAAAGAGAAAAAGGAAACCTGATGGAGATAATCCCAGACTTTGGATTGAATTTACCATCAAGACATTTCTTAAGATTTAAAGATGCTGCTTAGTGTCTAAGAAACAGTGGCTTCAGATTCATAGGGTTTGGTAAACAATGAAGGAATTCAGGTTCTGCCAAAAGGAGGAGCTCAAGAAAACATCCAGAAAGGCTACAAACTAGAGAGAAAACCCTGCTGCAGAATGAAGCCAACACATATAAATCTTTAGGGAAAGACTTCATCATCTAAATCTTTGAATTATTTCCACTTTATTTCATATGCAATGTGCAGAGCTAAATAATATATAACTAGCTATAAAAGAAACAACAGCAACAACATTACACTCAACAAGAGAGAAAGAATGAGTGGACAGTAAGGTGAATCAAAAGAAAACATACAGAAGGTAGATGAAGGAGCAAATGGAAAAGAACACATAAGACACGTACAACATACAACATGTACAAAATCCAGACTGGTCAATTCTGAAACCTATGTGAGTAAAACGATTCAACTTAAAAGATAAAGAACGTCACTGGATCTCCAGCTGAAAAGAATGTCACTCACAAAGGAAAAAAAATCAAGTTTAAATCTGACTTCTTGATAGCAATACGCAAAGCAAAGCAAAAAAGAAGGAACATTTTCAAGAAATACAAGAAAATAAAGTGAGAATCAAGGACAATGTGTCCTTCAAACACAAAGCTAAAGAAAAACATTGTCATACATGCCAGATCTCAGAGAATATTGTTCTCACAAGCCCTTACAACCCTACTACACTCATAACTAGAAAATAAGCTTCATACAACTCACTGATGATGATATGATAAACTTCAAAAAGATGACTGGTAGTGGGCTCCAGATAGATTTAATGGTTGGTTGAGATTAAGAAAACAGAGTTAAGAACTGAAGATTGAAACATAAATGTTTTTGGTTTCATCAAATAGATGTAATAGGATTTTTTAAATTGAGAATTAAAATTTAGATTAAGTACATTTTTGCCTCATAGATGTTTTTGGGTGGGAAGGACTAATATTTAAAGATTAAAAACCAAACATGACTAAGAAAAATAAGGATAATAATGCTAGAGTATTAGTTTAAAGGTAATAACTAGGAAAAAAACTTAAATAAACCTTCCTGGGGCACCTGGGTGGCTCAGTGGTTGAGCATCTGCCTTTGGCTCAAGTCATGATCCCGGGATCCTGGGATCAAGTGCCACATCGGGTTCCCCATGGGGAGCCTGCTTCTCCCTCTGCCTATGTCTTTGCCCCTTTCTCTGTGTCTCTCATGAATAAATCTCATAAATCTTAAAACAAAACAAAACAAAAGAACCTTCCTAAGTACAAACAAAAAATTAGCACATCAGTAAGGAGATCAGATAGCAAAATACCATATATAAAATATAACGCATTTAAACATAGCATAAAATAACTTAACAGAGCAGAATCTAATTATATTACTCATGTCAACCATTTCAATAAAAGCAAATAGGCTAGACTCACCTATTAAATTGAAATTAGTTTCAGAGTGGCTTGGAAGGCAAAACCCAAGTTTGTGTTGAAATCAAAAGACAACTTTTGGAGCGTTTGGGTGTCACTTAAGTTTCCAACTCTGGATTTTTGCTCAGCTCTTGATCTTGGAGTCCTGAGATGGAGCCCCACACGAGGCTCTGCACTGAGTGTGGAGCTTGCTTGAGATTCTCTCTCCTTCTGCAGGCCTCCACCCAGATCTTTCTCTCTCAAAAAAATTCCCCCCACACCAAACCAAACGAAACCAAACCAAAACAAAACAAAAACAAAACCCCAGAGAAACATAAATTTTAAAGGGTGAATTAGAAAAACTAAATATAAAGTGATAAAATAAAGTATATTGGGAGACTATAAAAAAACCCACAAACAAACAAAAAGGAGTGGATGCAGTGTTGATATTTGAGAAGGCAGAATTAAGGCCAAAAAAATCATAAAAAAAAAAGAGAAAGAAAGAAAGAAAGAAGAAAGAAAGAAAGAAAGAAAGAAAGAAAGAAAGAAAGAAAGAAAGAAAAAGAAAGAAAGAAAGAAAAAAAGAAGAAGAAGAAAAGAAGAAGAAGAAAGAAAGAAAGAAAGAAAGAAAGAAAGAAAGAAAGAAAGAAATGATAATTGTGAAGTCAAGTTCACAATGTAGACATAATAGCTATGAATGAATATATCTATGCCCTAAATAATTTATAGCAGAAATTACACGAGATGCTAAGAGTAATAAAGAGAAACACACTATTAATATGAGTGGTTAATATACGACTCTCAAACCAAGTCAAGTGAAGTGAACTGAATCAGTACAGATATAGAAGCCTTAAGCACACTCATTAATAAAGTCCATCTAATTGAATATATATCTAATTTTGCACCCCAGTAATTGAAGATGCACATTTTTTCAAGTGTATTTGGAACAATTATGAGATTAATTGGGTCACAAAGAAAAGCTTAATGTGGGGATCCCTGGGTGGCTCAGCGGTTTAGTGCCTGCCTTCAGCCCAGGGTGTGATCCTGGAGTCCCAGGATTGAGTCCCACATTGGGCTCCCAGTATGGAGCCTGCTTCTTCCTCTGCCTCTGTCTCTCATGAATAAATAAATAAAATTTTTAAAAAAGAAAAGCTTAATGTGTAGAAATAATACAAACTATTTACTTGGTTCACAATTCAATATGTTAGAAATAAACATATTTTTTGGAAAGACCATCCTATCTGGAAATTTAAAAGTTCAACAGTGGGATGCCTGGGAGGCTCAGCAGTTGAGCGTCTGTCTTCAGCTCAGGTTGTGATCCCGGGGTTGAGTCCCATATCAGGCTCCCTGCAAGGAGCCTGCTTCTCCCTCTGCCTATGTCTCTACCTCTGTGTGTGTGTGTGTCTCATGAATAAACAAATGAAATCTTTAAAGAAATAAATAAAAGCTCAATAGTGCATTTTAGATTCTATGGAATAGAATTAAAGCAGAGATATAGTAGTCATACCCTTAAATATTCATATCAAAACAAATGAAAAAGAAAAAAAATACATGAATTAAATACCCCATTCAAAGTCAAAAAACAAACAACAAAATAAAAGAGATCAAAAAAGGAAATGATAGGGATTACAGCAGAAATGAATGCCTTTGGGGCACTTTGGTGGTGCAGTCGGTTGAGTGTCCAACTCTTGATTTTGGCTCAGGGCATGATCTCAGAATTGTGGGATCAAGCCCTGTGATTAGCTCTATGCTCAACGCAGAGTCTGCTTGACATTCCCTCTCTCCCTCTGCTCCTTCCTGCCCTGTGAGCTCTCTCTCTCTCTAGTCTCTCAAATAAATAAAATCTAAAAAAAAAAAAAAAAAAAGAAAAGAAAAAAAGAAACAAATGCATTTGAAACAGAAAAGTACTAAACTGCATATAAATGAAAGCCTTATTTCTGTGAAAAATTAATGAAATAGATAACCCTTGGAAAACTAACCAAGAAAACAAGTACAATTTACAGTTGGTCTGAAATAACCATTGACACTGAGGAGGAAGTCATTTGCCAAACTCTTTGCAAGTACATTTGAAAACCTCTGTGAAATGGATGATTTATTAAAAAGTACAATTTACCATAATATACCTCCATAAAAGTGTATATTACATTTTCTTTATCTGTTTGTCCATCTATTGATATTTAGTTTGTTTCCAGATCTTGGATATTGTGAATAATGCTGGAATAAATATGAGAGCACAAATAATCTCTTTGAGATTCTGATTTCAGTTCTTTTGGATAAATATCTAGAAGTGGGATTGCTGGATCACATGGATTTATATCTTTAATTTTTTTAAATGAAGCAAGAATAGCATTGATATCTAAATCCAATGAATATTACACAAAGAGTAAAACCATAAACTGATCTCATTTCAATTCTTCTTACATCTTAGAAGTAGTGAATGATATTAATATATTTTATAATATTGAACAAGAATTGCATTTTAAAAATCAACCCTACTTGTTTATGGTATAGTTCTTTGGGAAGAGGGGCTTGGATTCCATTTATAGTCTGCTTTCAATTTCTACAAAGATACTCAAAATGAGATTAAAGCCAAAAATATAATGACAAAATTCCACAAACATTCCTGGTAAAAGCAGTTAAACTAGGAATCAATGGGAACTTCCTTAACTATTGATGGATAGTAAGATGATAGATAAATGATATATAGATTAGATAGATGATGGACAGAAAAACATGGATACATAGATTCAGAGATGGATAGACAAAGTGATACACCTTAGCATAAAGCTAGCATCTTACCAAAGGGTGAAATATTGTTTCTTCTTTCTGCTAAAAGAAGATGTATTATATTGATGCTCACGCTTATTAATGTATTAATACACTCAATATTAAGCCTGGAGTCTTACAGGCTTCATTCTTTTTTTTTTAATTTTTTTTAATTTTTATTTATTTATGATAGTCACAGAGAGATAGAGAGAGGCAGAGACACAGGCAGAGGGAGAAGCAGGCTCCATGCACCGGGAGCCCGACGTGGGATTCGATCCCCGGTCTCCAGGATCGCGCCCTGGGCCAAAGGCAGGCGCCAAACCGCTGCGCCACCCAGGGATACACTCAATATTCTCTAATTGTAATTAGAGAAAACAATTAAAATAATAAGAATTGGAATGAACTGATAAAACTCTCCGTTTGCAGATGATATAGTGTACCCAAAATACAGATGGGACACAATGCTAAAACTAACAATACAATATAAACAATAAGTTAATTATTAGGATATAAAATAAGCATGGAAAATATGATACTGTTCATAATCAATTAGAAGTTATAATGGAGGGGATCCCTGGGTGGCTCAGCAGTTTAGCGCTTGCCTTCAGCCCAGGGCGTGATCTTGGAGTCCCGGGATCAAGTCCCACATCAGGTTGTCTGCATGGAGCCTGCTTCTCTCTCTGCCTGTGTCTCTGCCTCTCTTTCTCTCTCTGTGTGTGTCTCTCATGAATAAATAAATAAAATCTTTTAAAAAAAAGAAGTGATAATGGAAAAAATATCCCCTTAGAATAGTTACAAAAAAGGTAAAGAAAAACTTTAAAAGATAGAATTATCAGAACCAAATCTGTTCAAAGACATGAAGGAAATGTGCAAATTGTGTTGAAAAACAACAAAATACATTTGAAAAAAATGGAAAGACACCAGTTCCTCTTGGGCAAGATGACTAAACATCAGGAAGATGTCAATTCTCTCAAAACTGATATATAAATTTAACATGAATCCAGTAAAATTAACAATACTTTTTAGACAAACTAGACAAATTGATCTGAAACTTTATATGGAAAATAAATATGCTACATTATACAAAAGTGAGGTAGGAGAGACTAGTTTTATGTATGAAAATATAGTAATTCCACAAATAAAACAATTTGATATTGGTATATAAATGGACAGACAGAGCAAAGGAGCAAAGCAGTTCAGAGAGAAGTTTTGGACATTTTAATGAATAGAGGTATAGAAACTGATTAGCCATTTACAAAATTATGAAATTGATTCCATACTTTATACCACATGATATAACTCTAATTATATGACATCTACATTAAAAAGAAGAGAGGGGTATCTGGATGATTCAGTCGGGTAAGCATCTGCCTTTGGCTCAGGTCATGATCCCAGGATCCTGGGATCAATCTCCATGTCAGATTCCTTGGTTGGCAGGGAGTCTGCTTTTCCCTCTCCCTGCCACTCCCCTGCTTGTGCCTTTTCTCTCTCTTTCTTTCTCTCTCTCTCTCTCTGTCAAATAAATAAATAAAATCTTTAAAAAAAGAAAACAAGAAGAAGAAGAGGAAGAAGAGGAGGTAGGGAGAGGTGAGGAAGGGGAGGAGAGGAAGAAGAAAGATCTAACACACAATAGACAACCAGAAAAAGACATAAATATGGGTGTTAAATATATAATAGTTGGCCCTTAAATATGTGAAAATTTGTTAAGTATCAATCTTAATAAGAAAAATACAAGTTAAAACCATATTAAAATCCAATGTATAACTTTAAATAAAAGAAATCCCAAAACATCCTGACCATATAGAGACACGGTTTACATTCCCTTTTTAAAAAAAAAAAAGATTTTATTTATTTATTCATTCATGAGAGAGAGAGAGAGAGAATGAGAGAGGCAGAGACATAGGCAGAGGGAGAAGCAGGCTCCATGCAGGGAGCATCCAAATGGGACTTGATTCCAGGACTCCGGGGTCATGCCCTGGGCTGAAGGCAGGCGCTAAACCACTGAGCCACCCAGGGATCCCCAGAGACATGGTTTACATTCCCAATGCAAGCAAGAAATTGTAGAACCTATACTGAAGTAATAGTAATAAAATTAAACATGCATTCTATCCAGAAATCCCACTTCAAGAAACTTATTGTGAAGACACACTTCCACTAATGTATAAGCATCATAGACACAAGCTTATTTATTGTGGCATTATTTATAATGATAAAGTATCAAGAACAACCTAAATGGCATATAAAGAAGACTACCTGGCTAAATTATGCTACATCCACATGATGAAATACTATGTAATAATAAAACTAAATGACATGCATCTCAATTTATGGATATGGAGTGATTTATAGGATTAAGCAAAGAGTGAGAAGCTAGGTGCAGAGCTATATATAGTAATCTTCTTCTTGTTCAAGAAATGGGAAATACTAATATTATATACTTGCTTATTTCTCCACAAAGAAATACAAGAAGTGAAAATGAAGACTTAATGGAAATGTTATCATTTTAGGTGATAGAATGGGAGTGTGATATATGAATGTATCATTTATGTTCTTTAGTTTTTCAATCATGTAACTAGTTCATATATTGAAATATAAAAGTTAATAGGGGCACCTGACTGGCTTAGTCCATAGGGTATGTGATTCTTGATCTCAGGGTTGTAAGTTTGAGCCCCACATTGGGTGTAGAGATTACTTAAAAATAAAGTCTTTTTTAAAAAGTACATAAAATGTTGAATAGAAAAGAAACAAATAAAACTGAGTGTATATCAAATTGACAATATAACCACACAGAGAAAATAATTATTTTCTGTAAATTTTAGCACAGTAGTCTAACTGCAAAGAATATTTATGTTAGTAGTAATATAGCAATTTTGAAACAATTTTATAAATATTACAGTATAAAACCAGCAAATGAATATATTAGAAACTGATACTTCACTGTAGGGAAAAAGAGATACACATATAAAATATAATATTTAAAGAAGCCCTTGCAACAATAAATTTATGGGAAATAACCACATGAACACATAATTTTGGAACACATATAATCTCTAGTTTGTCTCCTGAAAGGACCTAAAGGAAATGATACTGCAGTGACAGACCCTTACAGAGGGCTCTTGGGAAAAATCTTCATTTTAAGTTTACAAAAAGGAAAATACAAAGTAAGCCAAGTCATATTGTGCCAGTATGTGAGGAAGCACTAAAATTATGTCACTATAACATAGGGGACAGTTTGAAGGGTTCAGAAATGTCAAGTTGGGAATAATATGATCATCTAAAACAATGACTTTAATTTATTGTAATTAAAAAAATTACAAAACAGATTATAATTTATTTATAAGATAAATCAAAATCATTATTACAAAATAAATAAAAATCAATGCGATACACACAAAACCATACAAAAAAGAGTGAGATAGGGGTTGAAAGGTCTTCTTTATATACAAGGAATGATATAGAATTGAGAAAAAAAAAACACGTTATAAACCCCATGGCAAAGATCACCAAAGAATGCTAAACCACTGGATTAAATGTTCTTGAATTAGCCAAAAGTATTAATATGGTTACACATACATATACACATATAAAAGATTTCATATTAAAAGTATATTTTAGGGGCACCTGGGTGGCTCAGTTGGTTAGGCATCCAACTCTAGATTGTGGTACAGGTCATAATCTCAGGGTATGAGATCAAGCACTGGGTTGGGCTCTGTACCAGGTGTGGAGCTTGCTTAAGATTCTCTGTCTCCCTCTCCCTCTTCCCTTCTCTCACCTCAAGAAAAAAAGTATATTTTATATCCCCTCTCCCTCAATTTCTAGAGAAAATATGAATACTTTTTGAATTTATATGGATGATATGGAGGTGATGGTTCTATTAGTCTTAAATTCTAGGTTTAAAAATTTTAAATGTGATAAATTGGAGGGAAATATATCATTTATAACAATAAAATATGGTCAACCCCATCATAGATACATTTTAAAAAGGTAAGACAATAAAGAAGACCTAAATAAATATCAACATATTAATGCTAAGAAGACCCAATACTGGAAAGATGTCACTTATTCACTAATTATCCTATTGATTCAATATAATTTCAACATGAATTCCCAAAGGATTTTTCTTTCTTTCTTTCTTTTTAAAGATTTTATTTATTTATTCATTCATGAGAGACACAAGAAAAAATTGGACACAGGCAGAGGAAGAAGCAGGCTCCCTATAGGGAGCCCAATGCAGGACTCAATCCCAGGACCCTGGGATCACAGCCTGAGCCAAAGACAGACGTTCAACCACCGAGCCACGCAGGCACTCCCTCAAAGGATTTTTCATTCAAATCAACAAGTTGTTTCCAAATTTTTATAGATCAAAAAGGACCCAGACCAGCCAAGATATTCCCCCAAAGAACAAATGTGAGGATATATCCTAATATAAAACAAAACTATTTATGGAGCTATTATTACAGAGATTACGTGGATTTGGTGCCATGAGAGCAAATAAACAGCTCATAAACAGACACATGCTTATGTGGAAAGTGGATTTATGCTACAGTTGCCACTGAATATCTTTGAGGAGATGTGGGTGGTAGAAGAATTAGTGACTCTGGCAGAAGAATTCAATTGGATCCCTCTAAACTATTTTTCAAAACCAATTTCATCATTATTAAAAGGCCTAATTTTGACAAACAAAACTATGACACTTTTTTCAAATCAATATAAGACAATATATTTAATGCATCAGATTAGATAAAATGTCTTAAGATATGAGCAGCATTAACTCTAAAAAAAAAAGATTGACAAATGTAACTCAATGCAATTAAGAAATTTTGTTAAGGAATAAACTATCACAAACCAGAAAGAAATCTCTGCAATATTATGTGACTTATAGAAAATCACTGTAACAATATAAAGGATCAGTAAGCACCCAAAAGATGAAAAATCTCAAAAGAAAAAAAACAAAACAAAAGATAAACAGAGCCCTCACAGGAGATATATGTGATGCACAAACAGAAAATATATATAAATTTCAACTTCACTAGTAATCTGTGTGACAAAAATTAAAATCACAAGAAATGCAATATTATACCCATTGAAAGTCAGTGTGTTGGCCAATATGAAGAACAATATGTAGTTTCACCCAACTGCTGCTAAAAGTCTACACTTTTAAATATTTCCACTTCCAAAACATTTCCAAAACTGCTTATACCAAAACTAGCAATGCCACTTAGATATATATATGCTCTGAGGTTGGCCTTTTTTTCTAAAGGGCTAGATAATAAATATTTTAACTTTCATGGGTCATGGAGTCTCTATCGTAACGACTCAACTCTCTTTCATTGGAGCATGAAAGCAGCCATAGAGAATGTATGAACAATTGAGGATGGCAGTATTCCAATAAAACTTTATTTACAGACACTAAAATGTGACTTTCTTATAATTTTCATGTATTACAAAATATCATTCTTCCTTTTTTTAATTAAAAAGTATAAAAATAATTCTTAGCTCGTGGACAGTACTTAAACAAGCAGAAGGCTGGATTTGCCTCATGAACCATAGTTTACCAACCATACTATTCCCTATGCAGAGTGGTCCAAAAAGCAGCAGCAATGAAATCACTTGGGAGATTATAGAAACGCAGAATACTAGGCCCTACTCAAGACTCCCCGCCCCCCCAAAAACAGAGTCTGCACTGGCCAACACATTTAGTGTGAGTTACATTCACAACGAAATTTCTGAAACATTGGTCTGGGTAAAATCTTGCACAATAGAACTAGGAAATATCAAAAAATTGTTTATGGCAGTATTTGTTACAACTGAGAACTGATTAAAAATAAACTCGCATGAAAAAAAAAATAAACTCATATGCCCATGCATAAAAGAATGGACAGATCAACTGCGCATATTCATAAAATGGAATGTTATATAATAATGCATGCATAAATAATAGATGCATATCAAATACCCAATATTGAAGAAATCACAGAATAACACCAGATATGACTTGATTTATATAAAGTTCACAAAACAATACATTGTTTAAGAACATCTAACAACCTAAATGTCCATCAATAGATGAATGAATAAATAAATGTGATAAATGCTCACAAGCAGGCACATACTCAGAAGGGACTATTATTCAGCCTTAAAAAAGAAGGAAATCCTGTCATTTACAAAATGGATGAAGCTGGAGAGCATAATGCTAAGTGAAATAAGGCAGAAACAGAAAGACCATACTGTATGATCTCACATGTGCAACCTAAAATAGACTCACAGAAGGGCACCTGTGTGGCGCAGTTGGTTAAGTGACCGACTCTTGATTTTGGCTCAGGTCTGTTTTCAGGGTCATGAGATTGAGCCCCGAGTTGGCTCCGAGCTCAGTGCAAAGTCGGCTTGAGATTCTTTCTCCCTTTCCCTCTGCCCATTCTTCCTGCTTTCTCTCTCAAATAAATAAACTAAATCTTAAAAATAAAATAGATTCACAGAATCAGAGAATACAATGCTGGCTACCATGGAGCAGAAGGGAGGGGGAAATGGGGAGATGTTGGTCAAGGGGTACAAAATTTCAGTTATACAGGATGAGTAAGTTCTGGGAATTGAATGTACAGCGGGGTGCCTATAGTTAACAATAAATAATACTGAACCATATACTTGAAATTTTCTAAGAAAGTAAATCTTATGTGTTTTCATTACTCACACAGAAAAGAAAATGATAATCATGTGAGGTGATGAATATGTTAATTTGCTTTACTGTGGTGATTATATCACAATGCATATATACATGAAGACATCAAGTTGTATAGCTTAAATACATACAATTTTCATTTGCCAGTTACACCTCGATAAAGCTGAAAAAAAAAAGAGTATCTAGACACATTGGGAAACTAAAAGAAAAGCAGAAAAATGAATGCAAAAATTGGGTCAAAATTCTACTTCTAGCCATGATGGAATCATAGGTACCAAAGTACCAAAATCATCCCACTTTTAACAGTTAAAAAATGGACAAAACATATGAAACATAAGTTTTCAGAAATTATACAACTAAGAGACAGAAAACAAGTTAGGAGAACTCTGTGGTTGCCCCAGTTTGCTGTCCCAGTGACTATCCAACCAGGCTGCACTTTAGGAAGGTGCAACCAATGTTGAGCTGGACAAGCACCAGAGCTTGAGGACAAATACTGAAGAACCAGAGAAGCGAGGGAGGCTAGAATTCACAAGTCAGTGTACCAGAGAAAAGAGAGCCGCAAAGAAAGAAGAGAACACAATAGAGAAAGAGCTCAAGACAACTGCAGACGGTTCCACTGGAGTCCTCAGCTGTGGAGAGATCAGTGCATGAGGGCAGCCCCGGTGGCGGAGCCGTTTGGTGCCGCCTGCGGCCCAGGGTGTGATCCTGGAGACCTGGGATCTAGTCCCTGCATGGAGCCTGCTTCTCCCTCTGCCTGTGTCTCTGCCTCTCTCTCTCTCTCTCTCTCTCTCTGTCTCTCATGAATAAATAAAATCTTAAAAAAAAAATCAGTGCATGAATGTGAACAAACTCCTCAAGGCTGAGGAAAGAGCCACTGGAGCCATCCCCAGAGATTACAGATGGGCAGGAACAGTCTGCATTCCTCAGTAATAAAGAGGAAAAAATCTCCAATGCTGAAAGTCTAGAATACTAACAAGGATATGTTCTCAGTGTTACTTTAAGTCAAATGGTTGCTTTTATTTATATGTATAACATAGTATATATACGTCCCATTCCCATATACATTTCCTTTATCCTTTTAAAATTAAATCAATTTGATTTTAGTTTATTATTTTTATTAATGGAGATTTTTGTTAACTGCATTTGACAAATAGGATATGTGAATACCATTTCGTTAATCTAATGCTAAAGAAATAAGAAGGTCTGTAACTTTCCTTACAGCCCTGTGATTCTTGGTGAATCAATAGAGAAAGGAAGAGAATCTTAAGCTGCAATTGTCTCAAATTATTAATTTTTTAGACTCTACCTTGTTAATTTTGCAGGAAAACATTCTATCTTGGAAAAGCCTTCCTTTTATCTGTCCCTGCATCACCTGTCTCTAATGTCTCCTTCATGTTCCGGCAGAGAAAAGAGGATCAGCAGTAAAAACAACAGATGGGAAGACCCATTTCCTTGGTAATGATGCCTTTGCAACTCTGTGGTTGGTTGAGTCTATCAGTCAACAGCTTCTTAGTCCTTTGGACTAAGAATATTTTAATTGTCTGAGTTATTCAGTGTCAATTTTCTGTTTTTAATTTATAACTATGGAGGGATACTAGCTTCTTTTGTCTTTTTTAAGCTAAAAGCTGAATCTCACCCAGGTAGTATTTCACACACAGGATTGCCATCATTCCAATAATGGTGTGTTGCTCTCACCTTTGAGTTGGAGAGGGCAAAACAATTTCTATTATATTCCTTTCCTTCGCCACACTTCTTTTATCCTTCACATTTGGATTGCTTGAGAAAGAGAATAGTATTGCTTAGATTTTTCGCTTGAAAAATCAAGGAATACAATAAAGAGGTATTGAAAGAAATATCTGTAACAATTCAAATTTACAATTGCACCACAGTCTGGTTATACCCATTTTTTTTAGAAATACACAAAGGGATTCTTTTTTCTTAAGGAAAAATCCATTATTTGCTTAAAATGTTTGAAAAATTATGTTAAAATACAACACATTTAGAATAAAAAGTTTATTTCTTCTATGCTCCAAGATACTTGTCAGCATTTACTGTAATTTTTGTCACAACTGAATTGTAATTACTTTGAGGAAGCACAGTAGTTTAGAAAATCTGATAAAAGCATGCTAAAGAATGAGCAAATGGATGTCAATATCTGAAAGAAAAAACATATATTTTTGCTTATGTCCTTAAAAGAAGCATCATAAACACAGTCAAGTCCAGTTACAAAAATACCAATTAATAGAAATGACCAATTAGAAAAAGAAATGTATTTAATTTTAAAAGGATAAAAGATAAAATTATTTTATAATAATGCAGTTGCACAGTTAATATAACCTATTCATAGAGATATGCAGTACAATATGTTGAAAAATCCCATTGGTACCAATAAATTTAGGACAGACATTTCATGAAGTGTGTACAGATTTAAGTTTTCATAGCATCTGGTTACAGTGATGAAAAGGTATTTCAGTTGCTTTAAGAATAATGTTTTAATATTTCTCAAAGAGTTATTTGAAAAGCTAAGGCTTTGTAAAATTATGTTACTATATTTACATTTGAAATCTTTTAAAAAAGATTTTATTTTTTTTTATTTGAGAGAGAGTGAGATTTTATTTTATTTATTTATTTTTTATTTGGTGGTGCACACCAGAGGGAGGGAGGGGCAGAGGGAGAGGGAGAAGCAGACTCCCCACTGAGCAGAGGGTCCAATGCGGAGCTGGATCCCAGGACTCTGGGATCATGATGATCTGAGTCCAAGGCAGACACTTAACTGACTGAGCCACCCAGGTGCCCCTACCTGAAATCTGTTATAGTCACTTTGGTTAAAGGGGTATCCAAATATTGCTTCTCAGTGACCCATGATTTTATACAATCATACAAGTGTTCATGCCTCCTGACAACTTGTGACATTTTGCATTCCGGAAAAATAAACCTAAATGATATCTTCTTGATTTCAAACTGTTTTTGAGATTTCCCAGAGGATCCTGAGAAAATCATAAAGGCTCTTTCACTATATAAAAAGAGAGGGGCTAGAAATTGTGGAAGGAGCCTCGGTGTCCATCAGAAGATGAATGGATAAAGACGATGTGGTCTATGTACACAATGGAATATTCCTCAGCCATTAGACACAACAAATACCCACCACTTACTTAGACGTGGATGGAACTGGAGGGTATTATGCTGAGTGAAATAAGTCAATCGGAGAAGGACAAACATTATATGGTCTCATTCATTTGGGGAATATAAAAATTAGTGAAAGGGAATAAAGGGAAAGGAGAGAAAATAAGAGTGAAAATACCAGTGAGGGTGACAAAACATGAGAGACACCTAACTCTGGGAAACGAACAAGGGGTAGTGGAAAGGGAGGTGGGCGGGGGGTTGGGGTGACTGGGTGATGGGCACTGAGGGGGGCACTTGGCGGGATGAGCATTGGGTGTTACGCTAAATGTTAGCAAATTGAACTCCAATAAAAATTTTTTTTTAAAGAGAGGGGCTAGAAATAATTAGATTTATTTCATATGTTTCAGTTGTATGGGAAGTGTTATCAAATCAGAAGAGATGCTTAAACTTCCCTAGTTAAAGTTTGTATGGGAAAAGTGTTACAAATATTTCAGAAATTGTGTGAAGTTCTTAGAGATCTGCCAATGGTCCCTACTGGCCATGATATGTTTTGGTGCTATTTTGCTTGATAATAGACAATGGTGGAGTGTCATGAGTCATAGCTTCAGATATTTTTTAAAATGTTGTATGACACAGAAACAATCAAATTTTCTCATCAATTTTATTTATTTTCATAATTAAGTCTCATCAAATATTTAACTATGGCTATTTTAAGTCTTTTGTCACCCATACAGTTTTCTCTTTTAATATGAGGCTTCCCTGAAAGTGCTTGCAATCAAGCCAGAACGCTTGTCTTTCTATGAGACATACAGAAAGGACTATGCCAAGTATTCTGGGGCACTTCTTGCTTAAGTAACCACGGAACTGAGTCTGGATTTGCAGAAGTCTAGTCGAGAAGCTGATGAGTTCATGAGACTCCTAATTCAAGATCAAACTGAATGAGAATTAATTGCATAGGACTGAATGAACTTCTGAAGGATGTTTATGGGTTTTGTTTAAAATATTCATTGTTACCAATTTTATTTTGTGAATGTAATGAACCCATTTCTTTGAACTAGTCATAATTTATAACAGTTGAGTAGGTTATAGTTTTATAAATAGAGATGAAACATTTATTTTTTTCTCCTTGCCTTATCCTTCCAGAATTCAGAAACTCCTATTCAGTATCATTATTTTCAAGGCAAGATAATTGTTTGCATGGGTTTAATAAAAATCTGTTCTTCTTGTCAACAGAACATAATTGGCAACATTGGTTATATAATTAAAGCTTTGACTGGAATGCCATATTTGAAAACGATGCTCATAGAACCAGATATGACCAGATATTTTGAAAGAACTAAGCTTGGCTTTTTGAAGCCACTGCTTACAAAGCCCTCTTGGAAGAGCCAGCCTCACACCTGGCTTACAGGATTCCCAGCACTTCAAGTCAGTAAGGAAGGTCACTTTGTGGCAGGCCCAAGAAGTTTAAGATACTTGGGGAATTTTGAGAAGAGAGGAACTTATCCAAATTTAATAGGTACTACAGGTGAAATCTGCTGGGGAGGTCTTGGCTTTGCTTACTAGTCTTATGAGGTTTTTAAAAGCCCAATTTAAAATTCCTTATAAAAACCTCCAGCAAAGCATAATTTAAAAGGCTTATGTAGCAAATTATCATTCTTGCTGCACCCATGTAAATAATCTGGCTAAATTTAATAAGAAACATACTTTGTGACCAAGAATAATCTTTCCTGGAGATTATCTTTGATGAAAAGGGGCATGACTGTAAGAGAGAAAGTTTATGTTTCAACTGTAAACTACAGCATACCATTGTGGATTATAATATTCTGGTCCTGTTCATTGTCTATAAGCTATTTTGTACCTTCTTGTAAACTGCATGCTTTTATTATCTACCTGGAAATTGGACTGAATCCTATCATCTTGCACACATTGTTAATCATTAGCAAATTTTTAATTCTTGCAGTTTCCTTTAGGATCCAACTGCAACTTTCCAAACAAACATTTCCCATTTTTCTTCCTCCCTCCTAATTTGGCATCACTGAGAACTGAAACCTCATCGCCTGGATCCTTATCAAGACTCTAGGTTGCCATGTAATTGGTCCTTTCTCCCACTTGTTGAAGAAGCACTGAGAGTGCTCATTGACTTGATAGATACATCGGAGGACTCATCCCTGAAAGTGACTACACAAGGGCTGGATTTCTTCTTGGACAAGCTGCTGTCTGGTCACTTAAGAAGTCTGGTAAAATGCCCAGATCATGCAAACTCTTATATGATAGGCAACCAAGACTGGGCAACACCTTTAAGAGCACTGATAAAAAAAAAAAAAAAAAAAAAAAAAAAAAAAAAAGAGCACTGATATCTTTTTTTTTTTTTTAATTGGAGTTCAATTTGCCAACATATAGCATAACACTCAGGAGCACTGATATCTTAACTTCAAAAAACTCAATAAGCAGTGGTGCATAATCAAAAGATTTCCATCTACCAACCTCCTGCATGATTTAATATATTAATGTTTAATACAACATTTTATATTAATATTTCTCTTTTTCATTATCAGTATCCCTCTTTTAAGATGCCTGACACTAAAAAATTTGACTCTTGCTATCACTCCTCAGTGGATGATTCAGCTGATTTTGCAGGAACAATGCCCAGATCAATTCTCAGTCCCCTTACTTACCTATGACAAGGCCAGACACAGACCCTCCATATTCCCATTTTTTGGTCTCATAATTAGCTGAACTGATACCTCACTGATCAATAGGAACAAAGCTTTTTCTCCTTTTTAAAAACAACAATTCTATTTGCCAAACTCTTGAGATCCTTGAAGATTTTACGGGCACAGCATTCTCTCCACTGCCACAGTTCCTCTCTCCACTTGGAATAATACTTCTGAATGAAGTGTCTCCTTACTAAGAAAAAAATTAATGACCATATATGTGTAGGTCTATTTCTGTACTCTATTCTATCTCATTATATTATGTGTCTATTCTTCTATCAATAAAACATAATCTTGATTACTACAGCTTTATATTAATTCTTGAAATCAGGTTGTGAGCATATCCCAACTTTGTTCTTTCTCTAAAAAAATTTTTTTGGCATGTCTAGCTTTTTTGCTTTTCCACATAAATTTTAGAACCTCCTTGTCAACTTCTACAAAGACAGCTCCTGGGATTGTGAAGACAATTGCACTGAATCTCTAGGTCAATTTGGGAAGAACTCACATCTTGACATATTGAATCTGCCAATATATGAACACAACAGAGCTCTCATTAATTCTTGGTGAAAATAAAAAATGGTATAGCAACTTTGGAAGATAATCTGGCAGTTTTTATATTTTTAAACACACACTTCCTATATTTTCCACCCTTTCCACATGTAAGTACATACTCAAGAGAAATGAACACATATTCATACACAAAGACTATAAGTGAATGTTTACATCCACTTTTATTCATAATGAACAAAAAATTGGAAACAACTCAAATGTTCATCAGTAGGGGAATGGTTAAACAAGCTTTGATACATACCTGTACCATGACTACTCAGTAACAAAAAGGAACAATCCACTGATACATGCAAAAACAAGGACAAATGTCAAAAAGCATTATGCTAAGTGCAAGGAAGCAGACCCCAAATTCTACAAACTGTGCAATTCAATTTGTATGACATTCTGGAAAAATTAAAACTTCAGATATAGAACTTCAGATATGAAGTTCAATTCAAAAGTTCATATCTAAAACTTCAGATATGAGATCAATAGTTGCCAAAGATGGGAAAGGAGGAAGGGATTGACTGCAAAGTGGCTCCCAGTACTTTTCCGGGTGATAGGCATAAATTCGTATCTTGATTTTCGGTAATAGTTATTTGATTGTGTAAGACTGTCCAGTTTCATGGAACAACGTACATTAAAAAAGTGAATTTTACTATATGTAAATTATACTACAATAAAAAAAATAATTGAGATAAGAGAACAAAATTCACTGGAGGGTGCTTTTCACATTCTTTCATTGTGAGATATTTGTTTGATTTTATTATCAATTTTACGCTGCTTTCCTAAGATATATTTGTTGCATCTTATTATATGCCTTTTTTTCACTATTCTAGGTAATTGGTTTTTGTTTTGTTTTTGCTTTTGTGTTATTTTGTTTTGTTTCTTTGCTGAACTAATAAAAACAGAGAATAGAATGGTGGTTACCCGGGGCTAGGAGGTGGAAGCACTGGTGAGATGTTGGTCAGAGGGGATAAACTTGCAACTAGAAGATTAGTAAGTTCTAGAGAGTTAAGGCACAGCATAGTGATTATAGTCAACAATACTGTATTTTATTTATTAATTTTTTAAAAATTATTTTGCTTACCTTTTAAAAAAGATTTTATTTATTTAGAGAGCGAACGAGCAGGGGGAGGAGCAGAGGGTGAGGGAGAGAGAGAATTTGAAGCAGACTCACACTGAGCACAGAGCCCAATGTGGGGCTCTATTTCACAACCCTGAGACCATGACCTGAGCTGAAATCAAGAATTGGACACTTAGGGATCCCTGGGTGGCGCAGCGGTTTAGCACCTGCCTTTGGCTCAAGGCGCGATCCTGGAGACCTGGGATCGAATCCCACGTCGGGCTCCCGGTGCATGGAGCCTGCTTCTCCCTCTGCCTATGTCTCTGCCTCTCTCTCTCTCTCTCTCTCTCTCTCTCTCTCTCTCTCTGTGTGACTATCATAAATAAATAAAAATTAAAAAAAAAATAATTGGACACTTAACTGACTGAGCCATTGAGGCACTCCTTTATTATTTTCAGAGTTGCTAAAAGACTAGACCTTAAATGTTCTGCCTCTTCAATTTGAATATTCCTTCTTCTCTTCAGGTCATAGGAATTTTCTTATGTAATTTTTAATAACTTTAACTTTGTTCACATTTAATCTTTCTGGAATTGCTATAAATTTGATGTTTGTCTCACTTCCCACTGGATTGATGTTCTCTGTGTCCTTTCCCTGCACCACTCCCCCTGCCTTTTTTTGCTTTCTCCTTTTCTGTTTTCTGTTTTGTTATGTTTTCTTGATTTTTATCATCTACTAATTTTTACTTTTTGAGCAATTTGCTTTTAAATTCGGTCTTATTTTTGATCTCCTATTATTTTTTTAATGATTTTGGATTTTGCATTATTCATTTTTTAAATATTTCAGAAAACATTTAGTTGGATTTCCTTTTCATTGTTTTAAATTATCTTCTGTTCCTTTAGCCATCTTCTTCTCCACTTTTCCACTTTTGTGTTAGTTTCTATTGCTTACTCTCTTTTACTGCCATCTTCCCTCAATGTCTAACAGTTTGAGGGGTCTCTCTATGGTTTAGAATGAGACTGTCAGTGAGCCTTGTATGGGTATAGAGGATCAGAATGCTTTGCTTTTGAATGAGCAATTTGATCCCCATCTTTATGATTCCTAAACATCAGACTGAGAAAGGGCATTACTTTGGGGTTCAACTTTGGTTCTCTCAGGCCCCATCTTTCAATTTCAAAGTTTCCTATAAGGTTTTTAGAGTAGCTACATGGATTCAGATGACTCTATTAAAATGAGGTGAGGTGATACTTAGGGATGAGTTAAACACTTCCATAGTGGAGAATGACTTATGTCCCCACTAAAATTCCCATTCTTACTATGATCTTCCACCATATGTGTGGTCTGAAGACCAAATGATTGCCAAGGTTTTGCTGGGTGTTTCATCTTCCTTCTCAACAGCCAATCCTTATTGAATGATTGAGCTTTCTGCACATGTTCTAAGCTACTGCTTCTTTGGCGTTCCATATTTTAGAAAGTCTTATTAGTTCTTTCATCCTCTATTGGAATCTCTCATTTTTAAAACATCATTGTCAAATGTACCTTTCTTCTGATTCCTTTAATATAATTTTATGGCCTTTTAGAAAGGAGAATTTAGGTAAATGAGCTAAATATGACATCTTGCATCCCCATTTACTTAATCATTTTAAAAACCAATTTAATTCTGGGACACCTGGGTGGCTCAGTTGGTTGAGCATCCGCCTCTTGATTTTGGTTCAGGTCATGATCTCAGGGTCCCAGGATCGAGCCCCGCATTGGGCTCCCCACTCAGCAGGGAGTCTGCTTCAGGATTCTCTTCCCTCTCTTTCTCTTCCCCTCCCACTGCTCTGGTGCTCTCTCATTCTCTCTCTAAAATTAATAAATAAATATTTTAAAAACTAAAAAAAAGTGATTTAATTCCAAATACATCAGTAACAATTATTCTTGGGTATGAAAATGAGTCTATAATTTTTCACCATAAAGGCAAAGAAAAGTATAAACAAGAAAAAGTAGTAAACATATATTGAATTTCAACAGACATCTGCTAGTATTTCAGTGAATATTTTTACAGATTTTTCCTCTCTCTTTTCTGTCTTTCTTTGCCTTCATTCATATTTTCACTATCACTATGTACATTTATATATATATCCATATATACACATTTGGTTTTTTAGTATCTATATATTATACATTTTATAAAATACAATGTCATAGATATTTTTCATACACCTTAAACTATAAAAGCAAATAGATAAAAAGTCGGTAATCTAATAGATTATCTCAAGAAGAAAATCAGGGGTGCCTGGGTGACTCAGTCAAACATCTGCTTTTGGCTCAGGTTATGGTCTCAGGTCCCTGCTCAGTGGGGAGTCTGCTTCTCCCTCTTCTCCTGTCTCTACTCCCCACTTGTGCCCTCTTTCTCTCTCTCAAATAAATAAATAAGATCTTAAGAAAAATAAGAAAATCAAAAGCAGAGAAGTTACCCAAAGAAAAAGAAAGTGAAATAATAAAGATAAGACCATCATGATACAGAAAAATAAAGAATCACTCTTGTGACTTGGCAATGAAAAAATACAAATCTTTGAAAAGAATAATAATATATATGTTCCTCTGGAAAGATTATGTCAAATAAAGAGAAAAGCATAACACTGCAAAAGAAAGAAGAAAACAAATAAAAAATATCATAAAAGAGAGAAGAAAAAATTTAAAAAGTAACTATATATATTGTAGATATCTTTAAATTTGTAAGGGAATATAATGAATAATATGCCAGTAGATAGGTGACCTTAGAAAACATGGAAAACACTTTTTTAAATATTTTATTTATTTATTCATGAGAGAAACAGAGAGAGAGAGGCAGGGACACAGGCAGAGGGAGAAGCAGGCTCCATGCAGGGAGCCCAACGTGGGACTCGATCTTGGGTCTCCAGGATCAGGCCCTGGGCCGAAGGCAGGTGCTAAACAGCTGAGCCACCCGGGCTGCCCTGGAAAACACTTTAGAAAATAAACATTTATTGATTCAAGAGAAAAAGTAGAAACCTTGATCAGTTTCAAAACTGTATATATTTTACCATCAACCCAAAATATACTGCCTAGTTTCAGAACACCTCTGAACTCTACTGTCCCAGAGAATTATACAGGCTTGTTTTAACAGTAAAAAAGGATTATTTAGTGTGCAATTTCAAACGATCAAACATTTTGTTATATGTAAGGCCATATATTCATGCCTATATTTCCACCTTCAGCTCTTCTATACATGCACATCATTTCATGCATCACTGCATACAAACAAGTTGATTTTTTTCATCAAATGCAAAAAAAACCCACCTTTATATTTTAGTCTCTTTGACACATGGGTTTATTACATTTACATGTATCATTTTATCTGCTATATTTGGGATTTCTCTTCTCACATTGTTTTTATACTTCCTTGCAATGCATTTGTCGTATGGGATTTAGACAAGACACAATGTAAATTTGTAACCTACACATTTCATTTTTTTGTTTTAATCTGTAGGAATATCAGAACCAAATGTGCAGTCCAAATTAAATATTACAAGGACATGATAATATGCACTCTTCTAGAGTAACTTTACATCTGCTCTTTTCTTTTTTTTTCTTTCCTTTTTAAATTTAAATTCAACTAGCCAACATATAGCAACATATAGTACATTAGTTTCAGATGTACAGTTCAATATTTAATCAGTTGTATATAACACCACATGGCTCATCACATCATATGTTCATCATCCAACTACCCCATTGTCCAACCCACCTTCCCTCCAGCAACCTTCAGTTTGTTTCCTATAGTTAAGAGTCTCTCATGGCTTTTCTCCCTCTCTGATGACTCGTCATTTAGTTTTCCCTCCCTTCTCCTATAATCTTCTTCGCTGTTTCTTATATTCCACATATGAGTGAAATCATATAATTGTCTTTCTCTGACTGACTTATTTTGCTCAGCATAATACCCTCCAGTTCTATCCACCTCTGTGTAAATGGTATTTATCCTTTCTGATGGCTGAGTAATATTCCAGTGTGTGTGTGTGTGTGTGTGTGTGTGTGTGTGTGTGTGTGTATACATACACACCACGTTTTCTTTATCCATTCATCTGTCAATAGACATCTCGGCTCTTTCCACAGTTTGGCTATTGTGGACATTGCTGCTATAAATATTGCAGTGCAGGTGCCCCTTTAGATCACTACAATTGTATCTTTGGGGTAAATACCTAGTAGTGCGTTTGCTGGGTCATAGGGTAGCTCTATTTTTAACTTCTTTTTTTTTTTTTTAAGATTTTATTTATTCATGAGAGACTCAGAGAAAGAGTGGGAGAGAGAGAGAGAGAGAGAGAGAGAGAGAGAGAGAGAGAGGCAGAGACACAGGCAGAGGGAGAAGCAGGCTCCATGCAGGGAGCCCGACATGGGACTCGATCCTTGGTCTCCAAGATCACGCCCCAGACTGAAGGCGGTGCTAAACCACTGAGCCACCTGGGGTGCCCTATTTTTAACTTCTTGAGTCGGTACTGTTTTCCAGAGCGGCTGTATTGGCTTGCATCTCCACTAACGGTTTAAGAAGGTTCCCCTTTCTCCGATCCTTGCCAACATTTGTTGTTTCATGTCTTGTTAATTTTAGCCATTCTGACTGGTATGCGGTGGTTACATCTGCTCTTTTCTTAGTATTTCCCTACATATGTAATTATTTCTCACATTTATTAATATGTATATATTTATTAATTTTTATGTGTCATTTTTTAAAAAGACTTATTTATTTGAGAAAGAGAAATAGAGAGTGTGAGCAGGGCAAGGAGCGGAGGGAGAGGGAGAGATAGGAGCTTTGAGCACAGAGCCACAGAGCCAACCTGGGGCTCCATCTCATGACCCTGACATCATGACCTGAGCCAAAATCAAGAGTCAGACGCTTAACCGACTGAGCCATCCAGGTGCCCCTATGTGTGATATTTCTTATTGCAAGTTACCACACACAGCATTTGAAATAAAAGGACAAGTAAGTGTAAAATGACACCCCAAACTCAGAAAGCCAGACTTAGCAGAAACTTAGACATTTAAACATAAGCCTTTATATAGAGAAAAACATTTTTAAATAAATTTTTAACTATTAAGCCTATAACCTTAGTACATCACCTGACTTTTTAATTTTTTTCTGACTTTTTTATTAATGAACTTTTTCAAAATTATTTTTTTACTTTTATTAAAAATATTTTTATAATCTATTACTCAATTAGTGTGTAATGAATGCTTTCTTCTATGATTTTTGTGTAAATTTAAAAATTTAACTATTGGACATTCTGCTTAGACATTACACATGTGCATATGTTTCTGCACATGTGCAATTTTATTTGAGCTATTTCTACTTAGTAGAGATAGTGTTTTTTATTTTTTTTTTTTATTTTTTTATTTTTTTTTTTTTGAGATAGTGTTTTTTATAGTTGTAGGACATTATGGCTTAGGTTTGTGGCTATAAATTTCTGATTTCACACTTTTAAATTTGAGTAAATGTAATTCAATGAAATCATCTCAATTACTTGATACTTCCTTATTTTTAAAGAAAAGTGCTCATACAAATTATTTACTACATTCAGTAGACTGCTAGGAAAAATCTAAAAGTTTTGCTGCTCCTTTCCTTGATTTATGTATTGTTCTTTTTACCGCATCAAATAATTTCAGTGATATCTCTGGCAGGATGTTTTACTAAATAATGTGTAATTCACAGCAATGGAATGGATGCTCCAAGTGTGACTGTACTCTCTGATGTGTTTGCTGATTAAGGATGTTTGACAAACTGTGTCTCAGCTGTGGTGCAACCCACAGGCATTTTTCTGTTGTGAGAAGCAAATGACAACATCTCTAACGGTAAAGAGGCAACATGGTGCCTATGTTTCCCCGACAGTAAAGCTTTTATCGCTAACATTCAGAGGTCACAGAAAATGACATCACAATTCAGCACATACAAATTCTCAGCTTTCTCAGGGAGAAATCCAGAGCAAATAGGCCAATATATGAAGCACAATGGAGAAGCATAAAAACTGCTATTGGGCTCTGGAAAATTATATGTTATCTCCAGCTGTTAATTGTAGGTTTAGTGCCTTTTGTTTTAATTCCAGAGATGTGCAGAAGTAGAACCCTTCATTAAGCTCATCCAGTATCAATCTATGAACATCTCAATTACATGTTGTTTGTTGGTAGGAAGTCAGGTTGAACTAAGTAAGGAATGTTCACCAGTAATGTATCGCTGGATATAAAAAGAGATGCATGCCCCAAGCATGATCCCCCGTGTTGCATGGATTATCTTCCTTATTTTCCTTCTTTATTAAATAAGCAACTGCCTTAATTATGTCCTAAATATGAGTGAGCTTTTGATATATGTTTAGAGTCTAAGCCAACTACTATTTGGTGATTAGAAGGCTCCTTCCACTACTTAATTCCTAAGATATAAAAAATAATTCTAGTTTGCTCATTTTAGTGACTTAGAAAGAGTTTTGGTTTAATGCATTTTAATTTCTACTAGCCATTCAGGGTCTAACTCACTAAAAAGCAAAGTAAGGAGCTTCAACTTCTGCATCCAAAATATGTAAAAATATTTTTGAGAATCAAAGAAGAGTATGCCTTCTTCCTCCCGTGTGTTGTCTTTATCATCCGCTGAAATGTGAACCCTTTTAACGTGAAAACCTATTGTCATTTAAAATATAACCATCATTCACTATGGAATTGTTTTGTTCAGTAAAAACAAAACAAAACAAAACTCCAAAGCACAAAAACCCACAATGTTAATGCTAATGTGTTTATAGATTTAAAGGATCAATGAAAATACTTGCCAGAGAAGTGAAATGAATACAGTATGACTCACTGGGTAGAGCAACTCAAGTCTTTCTAAATTGTTTTCATGAATTTTATGCAAAGATTAAATTTGTCAAAATTAAATTACATAAAAAACAAACTAGAGTCTAGAAAGAGGTAGTTCATCAAGTACATATATTAATACTGTAAACCCTATCTATCTTTTGTGTTATATTGTAATTGCTTGCTACAGTTTATTTATTGAGAGCTATACATTTCATTTATATTTGGGAGCCTATTTGTAAGTCCTATCAGTTTATTTTTTTTAAGTTTTATTTATGTAATCTCTACACCTCACATGGGGCTTGAACTCCTAACTCCAATATCAACAACCACTTGCTCTTCTGACAGAGCTAGCTAGGTATCCCAGTTTAATTTTTTTTTTTAATTTCTCAGTTACTGGAGAAATGTCCGCAATTTGTTGATATTAGTAAAAATAGTAGGAATACATTTCTCTCGTATTTGGATTCTTTAATATATATGAGATAACATTTCATCCCAGTGTTTCATGTATATGTACGTAGTTTCACAGTTTGATCATGAACAGGGAATTCAGTCAAGCTGAGTACGGATAATATAAGTGAGATATAAGCTTGATGTGCAATGAGACAGATTAGATTACAGAAACACAAGCTGAAGCCCAAACTTAGCTTATCACATGCCTATTTTTCTGTTAGGATTGTAGGAGATGAGGTCTTATATTATAAAAAGAATGAATGTTCCAGAAAATAGATAACTGATAGGCCTTCAAAAGTAGCGAATTAAATCATCTCTTTGGAGACTTACACTCTATTTCCTCTGTATTATTTTTTGCCCGATTTTGACCACTGTCCTCAGTTCTCTCACCTGGTATTTTCTGTACTTGATTGGCAGTTCAAGAGTTCAGAAACAAGCTTTTTCCAGGTCTCTGTTAAATGACAATAAGGCTAAGTCTTCTCATTTTCATCTTCTTCATGTTTTGCCTATGAAAACAGACATAGGCCATTTGACCAGATTCTGGATGGAAGCTGATTCTTCTAACTTCTGTGGTGTTCACTATCCAGGTCTTTTCTAAATAAAAGGGCTACAGCTTAAGCCACAGGAAAAGTGACTTAGGACCTTAGCCTGCACATACTATTAGAATATTTGATGAGATTTAATCAAAAACAAGAAAAAAAGTCAGGAATTAATTACTCAGATATGACAAAATACCAAACGGATATTAAACTAGATTTACTTTTTTTTTTACTTTGACAGAAGACAGAAAAGAGGATGTTGTTTTCAAATATCATTCAATTAGATTTTGGGTCAGCATAACCAAAAGATTTCTTAATAATCCGAACTTTTTAGAAATAAATGAGATGAGCTCTATGACAAGTTTGAAATTACTAGAATAGTTCTACTGGAAATTATATATGCCACCCTCAGGGGTATTACTGTACATGTGATTTCTGTTTGGAAATGGAACATAAACCCCTCTGAAAACTAGGATTCTGCATTGGCATTCATTCATTCATTCATTCATTTGTGGACAAACACCTTTTGAGCATTTCTAATGGGCCAGAGGCTGTGATAAGCCTTGAAGAGACAGTAGTAGATAGGACATAGTTCCTGCTTTTCAAGTGCTTAGATCTAGGGAGAGAGATAAGCAAAAATAGAATTCCAAGAGATGTGAGAACATGATGTAAGCATGTACTAAATAGTAGGAAAGCACATGAGGAAGTCTTCCACTCTGTTTGAGTAAAGGCTCCACAGTGTTAAGAGTATACAACCCATTTGGAAAAATGGAAAAACATACTAAACTATGATGCTTATGCATAGAAAGTAAACCGTGCTATAAGCAAACACCGATGGGTAAGCAAACACCGATGAGTAGACTTGTCTCTTGATGGAGCTGTTAGTAAAAGTACATATGACTTAAAGTTTGGTCAATAGTAGAGAAAAATCATTAAACTATTTCATAGCAAATAAATCACTTTAAACAGCAGGGGGCACTAAATATTAGCAATTTTGCAATATATAAACATTTAAGTGACACTAAATGATCTTTTTATTTATAACATTTATATAAAATTTTAATGTGAGCAATAATGTGTAAGTTTGGTGAAAAATCTGAATATCGCACATATTTCTGTTGTTCACAGTTAGTACCTACATCATGCAATTCACTTTGGTTTAGAGTGCTGTAATAAGGAGACAGGATGAAGAAATGAAATAAAGTAAAATTTGGGAATTAGTTTACAAGTGAATATAATTTGGGTAACATGAGACTTTTATTCTCCAGGTTTGCACAGAGTAATGAAAAACAGCCAGAAAAACAACAGATCATATGCTACTACTTTCTGTTATCAAAAGTATTGGAGTAGAAGGTTTGAGAGGTTACTAGAAGTTTGAGTGTCGAGTGTGGGGTCAAGAGTTAGCCTTGTGATGAATTAGTCTCCCACACAAATGGCACAAATCGGGGAGATGGCCACACTAAACATAGCTCCTCTACATTATTTTATGTTATTTGAAAATCTATCATGAGAAATGAATTGATTTCCATCTATAGGTGTTTCAGTCATCAGATATTGCCCACTGAAGAGAAAATATCTGTGGAAACAGAAACATCTTAAGCTACTTAGTCAGAATCATTGTCTAGAGTCTGGAGGTCAGGGGAAGTGCAGAACAAGAGGAAGTAGAAAAAAATCGATTCAGAGGACTGTGGTAGGAGCAAGAGGATTTAAAAGAAAAGTTTTGTATTCTATTTCGTTAATAATAGTAATACAATCTATTTAATCCTTAAAATATCTTCTAAATCTTTAAATTAAATACAATCTATTTAATCCTAATATATCTTCTAAAATCTTCCTTGTGAAATTATGTTGTTTCATCTTTTAAGTATTCAGAGTTGGCGGTGTTGTCTTCTTGTTACAAATGCAAGAGCTGAGGCTTAGAAAGTTACATAAATTGCCCAAATTCATGGAGTCAACAATGGGCAAAATGAGATTCAGACCTCTTGTCTTTTTGCTTGCAAATACCGTGGCTTTCCAATATGCCAAGCTTAGTTGGAGTAACACAAGTACTACTTGTGATCTCACCTTCCTTGTTGAACCCATTCATCCCATGTGCTGCAAGGAGGCCTAATTCCATAGCCAGTCTGGATGACACCTGCCTTGCTGGAATGTCTGTCACACAGTGCTACTGCACTTTAGTTGAATCATAACATAACCTCTCTGAAAATTAAAAAAAATAAAAATAAAAATAAAAATAAAAATAAAAAGCCAAGCTCTTACTTTCCTGCACCTGTAATGTGAGAAGTCAGACAAGCCTGGGCAGACAGTTTGTAGAAGTGGTCAGAAAGCAAACTTCAAAGTGATGAGTTCCAAGATAGAAGATTCTGAGTCATTGGTCAAAAGAGGCCTTCAGAAAAAAGCCTTGTGGCTTTATCCAGATTATTTATCCAGATCTTTATCCAGATTATTCCATCAAAATGAAAAGGCTCTAACAGAATCAAAGGACAGCTGGGTGGTTTTGTTGTTAGGTATCCATTCCTGGTTTGCTGGCTCTGACATCTCAGCGAGCATTACCCAAGTTGGGCTCTGTAGAACTTTAGTTCTGCCAGATTTTTGAAAGGAAAAAACAAAAACAAAAACGAAAACCCACAAAAAAACAACACTATGGCCAAAATATAAGTTTGGGAAATCTTCCCCTTGTTCCCTTTTGCAGGTGCATAGAAAGGTAAATTATTTATTTTAAACAGAGCAAATTTTTTTTTAGATTTTTTTATATTTATTTATTAGAGAGAGAGAGACAGAGACAGAGACAGAGACAGGCAGAGGGAGAAGCAGGCTCCATGCAGGGAGCCCGATGTGGGACTCGATCCCAAGTCTCCAGGATCACACCCTGGGCTGAAGGCAGCACTAAACCGCTAAGCCACTGAGGCTGCCCTAAACAGAGCAAATCTTAACATTTGACCACTGAATTATTTTGGTTTCTAGTAACACTTATTAACCTACAGAAACAATTTTCTGAGTAGTATACATTGGGAAATTCTATGCCAGAGCAATGACTTCTAGTTTTTTCACCAACCAGAGCCTTCCCATTATATTTCCGACTTAGGCCCCATATTTTCTTTCTTTCTTTTTTTTTTTTTTACGATTTTATTTATACATGAGACACAACAGAAAGAGGCAGAGACATAGGCAAAGGGAGAAGCAGGCTCCATGCACGGAGCCTGATGTGGGACTTGATCCCTGGATCACGGGATCATGCCTTGAGCCAAAGGCAGATGCTCAACCGCTGAGCCATGCAGGCGTCCCGACCTCATGTTTTCAAAATGATTTTCACTAGTCTTAAGAAAATGTATCCAAAGACTACTGTTAGACTTCTTGGAATACTGGCAGGGGGAGAATCCTACAGACCCTTGTTACTCTTTCTGGAGTTTCCTTGACTCTCATATTTGAAACAGGGAATCACTACTCTAAGAAGAAATTGCTTATTAGGATGATTCTATTCATTACTGTCATATTTAGTTATTTTATGGTTAGAAAACCATTGCCAGATCCCCAGCATGTTTTGCTAAGCCCGTAAAAGTGTGGGAATACTGCTGCTTTCACTTTGACTAAGGAAGTTTATCAATGTGGACATGAGGGGTTCCACTTCAATCTTCATCAGGTAATTCATATTCTAGGTTCCGTGTCCTTCCTGCTAGCCTGGTCTGAGCCCAGTGGTTTGGCCAACTTCTGATACAAGTGAATCATACACTCATGATCAAGAAAAATTTCAACTGTATTCATTATTCAAATTTTAAAGGAAAATCCTTATTTTGGGTTTTCTTGAGCTCTACATCTTTTTCTATTTTTATGAAGGATGGTATTTCTGAATTGGAAACAAGAAATCATTAATAGGTATTTTTTAAAAAAGATTTTATTTATTTATTCATGAGAGACACACAGAGAGAGAGAGAGAGAGAGAGGCAGAGACACAGGCAGAGGGAGAAGCAGGCTTCATGCAGGGAGCCTGACCTGGGACTTGATCCCGGGTCTCCAGGATCATGCCCTGGGCTGAAGGCAGGCGCTCAACCCCTGAGCCACCCAGGGATCCCAATTAATAGGTATTTAATACCATACTTTAATATATATCTACCAGAATATATATTAAATTCTGTTTTTCAAACTTTTACCATTATGCAAACTTTCTTTTTTTTAAAGATTATATTTATTTATTCATGAGACACACACACACACAGAGAGGCAGAGACACAGGCAGAGAGAGAAGCAGGCTCCACGCAGGAAGCCTGATGTGGGACTTGATCCCCGGTCTCCAGGATCACACCCTGGGCCAAAGGTGGCGCTAAACCGCTGAGCCACGGGGGCTGCCCCACAAACTTTCTAATAAAGTATTTAAACTCGCCAGAAGGCATTTTTTTTTTTACATTATCTAAGCTATGCATGACACACAAATGGAAAACATTAAATACTTTTTTCTTTGTTGGTATTAGATATGAATGTATTACCATTCACATAAGCATCAACAAGTTATTATCTGATAAGATACCTTTTTCTTTATTTGAATTTTGAATTGTTCAATTTGCTTTATTTATTTTCCACATGCATTATGTCTTGGTTATAAGAAATGAGACTTCTATTTTGGAAAAATCATCATGTTGCTTATCAGTGTGCATTAGGGGCTCTTTTGTTTGTTGGCTTTTGTTTGCTACCTGTCTTTGTGGGTTTATTAACTCAAGAGATATAGTATTTGCTTTTCTTAATTGCCGTGAACCCAGTACACACCCATACACATACAAACATGCTAACGATAATTTTATTATATTTCTCACTATGTTCTAAAATAATGGAAAATTTGTCTAATTAAAATATCGCTGTGTGGCATAAACTGAATCCAGGAAATATTAAGTGGGGATTTTAAATCTGTAAATACATAAATACCTTCTGGAAAGTATGTCACATCTATGTCCACCAAAAGGAAGGGCAATGAACCCTGTAATTGAAGCAAAACATGGGATGGCAATGACCACACACATACAGACTCACTGTCTCCCCCAGACATATACACTTGCATACTGTGCTAAAAGTCCAATATTTCCAAAAAGTGTCACCAGACTCTTTTATACCCTTACCATTTGTTTGAAAGAGAGTATTGTTGAAAATCATTGAAAAGAGTGAGGATACGAGTTGTTCACATCTATTCAGGTTGATATGTGGGACTGGTCTGGTTAGGAGTCTGACAGCTTTAGTTTAATTTTGGAAGGTACTAACAGTTCATTTAACTATGTCAAATGCCAAAATCACCTGGCTTTTAAAGAATGTTGCCAAGTGTTCTCAGCACCTTAAATTCCAAGACTATTTTGATAACCTATGCAAATATGATTTATTTGTATCTGTGGCGGCCCAGGGCAGGCTGCACTAAGATAGGCCACTTTGGCATAAAGATCATTTTAAGTTAAAAGTAATCAAAACCCAAGTAGATGCAAGAAAAGCCCTTTGCCTCCCTCACAACTACCTATGTTTACATTGGAAAGGAGAGCCTGTAGCAGGAAGAGAGCTCTCTGCCTAAAAACGGTAATTTTTGTTTTTCGAATGTCTCCTATCCTAATGGCCTTCTCCCTGTTGTGTCCATAGACCCTGATCCTCTCCCCAGATCCTATGAGCTTAGCATTGCTCAGTGTCTTTGGAATTTCCTGTCTGTATTGGATTCCTCATATGTACGGCTATTAAATTTGATTTTCTCCAGTTAATCTGTCTCATGTCAATCTGATTCTAAGTCCAGCTAGAAGGATCACAGGCAAAGGAAGCTCTTCCTCCCTGATATATCTCTACTTTAAATGAATATTTGCCATCATTATTCATGCTTTTTACGTAAAAAATGATAAATATTGTTTTCTAAAACTGCCTGGAGAAGTCTATATTCTTCTGATAATTCTCTTATCACATTCTCTTTGTTAAAAAACTTGAAAATAGGACTTCTTGACAATGTGCAAGAGGAAAAAGAGGAAATCTACTGAAATACAAAGGGGAGCACTCCTCCTTTCTCCAGTCAGGGTCTAGAAGGAGTTTGAGAAAACAAAAAGAATAAAAAATAAATTGCTTTTCACAAGTCTTCATATATAAGTTATTAAATTCTGATCAGATATATACATTTATACACGGATAATTATTATCATTAAAGTCAGACTTGGGGAATCTTAGGATTCTGTATTATTGTGGTTTCTTTATATTTTTATTTCCTTAGCACTATTTTTTTTTTTTGCTAGCCATATCTTTTGAAAAAAAAAAAAAGAATATTGTAAGCAGACTGATCTATTTTGAGCTCATTTTACCTATGAACACATTCTTTTAAATAGAAATTATTATTTGATTTGAAGAGAAGCAGAATATGCTACCCAAGATATGCCTCTTTGGTTTAAGGATTGTTTTAGGCTGATTATTTTTCAGAAACAGCAGACATAGAAGCTCTGCATACTGAGTAGAAGGTCACCTTTTTCTAAGAGACATTTACATTTATAAGGGAAATCTCCATTTGTAAGGGTGTCTCTCCCTGCTGTGCCAGGAAGAGGACTCTAAATCTCTAGAAAATGTTTTGTTTTTGTTTTATTTTAATCTCTAGAAGCTCTTATCCTTGGAGAGGGTAAGGATTTAAATCTGCACCACATTCTTACCCTTGTTTACTGTGCTTTTCCTGGTCACTTCTCTTAACTGACTCCCCACCCCCAGCATCTTCCTTTGTCTTTAGCGGGAGATGGTATTACAGTGGTGGCTTGTGCCATTTCTGAGAGTTACTCAGTTTTCCTGGGTCTCTCCTATGCATAGAGGAGGCATACATCTAATTTAACTTCTGCTTGTTTTTTTTCTCCTATTAATCTGTCTTTTATTCCAGGAGGGTCTAAGTCAAGAACCTAGAAGGATAGAGGAAAACTTATTTTTGAGATCTAATGATTACAAACTACCCTACCAATGTTTAGTAAGACCCTAAATTAAAAAGTTGTTAGTGAAAGGGGTGCCTGAGTGGCTTAGTCAGTTAAGCATCCAACTCTTGATCTCAGCTCAGGTCTTGATCTCAGGGTCATGAGTTCAAGCCCTGCACTGGGCTCCATGCTGGGCATGGAGCCTACTTAAAAAAAAAAAAAATTGTTAGTGAAAAACGCATGTCCAGAAGCTCACAAAAGTCATTCAAATGGAGGCACAAAGCACCTGACAATAAGTCACATACAATATGTACTATCTCCGCCGAGGAGAGAAAAAGTGGGATATTAAATGGTGACAAAGAACAAAACTGGTTTATAAATCAAGGCTTAGAATAAATCCTCATTCTTTGCATTACAATCTCTATGTTCATGTAGTTGTATTTTCATTCGCAATAACTATATGTGCTTAAAAGTATTTAAGTATATAAATATGTACTTAAATGTAAAAATATTGCTAGGTTGTTAAACTTTCTTAGCATGTCCAAAATTCCCAATTCTGTAAAAAAAAAAAAAAAAGAAAAGAAAAGGAAAAGAAAAGAAAGAAAGAAAGTCACCAAATGATAGCAACGCTTTCCTTAGAAACACTTGACAGAAAGTAACTTTTGTTCTCTTAGTAACTGCGATACCCAATCAGTGTACTGGTCTATTTTTTCAAAGCTGCATAATAACTGTGAGAGGTGGCTGTGCACTACGAAAAGCATCTCAAGATACTCTTTTTACAGACAATTAAATATTTCCTTATAGTTTTGTCACTAATGTAATTTGCTCACTCTGCTACTCGTCTATTCTCCTCTAGTATAAAATTAGTCTTTAAAACAGGAGAAATATATTAAAGTTTTAAATGTATGAGTCATGCTCTATTATGTTAAATAAAAGTCAAACATTTTGTGATAGGCCATGTTGACTATACTGCTGAGATTCTTCATGTGAGATGTAAATGAGTTTATTACTGTAAAAATGGGTTGACATCATTTTTAAGGGCTACTTGGACACGTTAGAGAATGTGAAATTAAAGCAGAACATCAGAACGAAAATCTCTGAAGAAACATGCTTGTGTTTGATAAATGAAACCTGTTTTTCTTTTTTTCTTCACGAGCAAAACAAAATATAAGGTTTAATGCAATTTACTGACACTCTGAATTGAATTTTAAGCCTAGCATCTGTTTCTTGGATGACTGTGGGCTTACCACCCAGGGTGTTGAGAGACTCATATGAACTGACTAGCTTCTCTTTGTTCTGATCTCTATTTATCTCCTCAGGCCCAAATCTCTCCTCCTTCTGCAGAAGACTGAAATTAAGTAATGCTGCCTGCACTCTCTAATTTTAGTCCTAGCATTCTTCTGAGGATGGTGGGGTGGAGAGACTATATTGTGACAAATATTTCACCCTCTTCTTCAATCTAAGGATGATAATTTCAGTGTCGTTTATAATAGATATGGGAGGTTTAAAAATGTCTCCCTCTTAGCAGCTGTAAAATTGTTATCATAAAATAACATGATTTTAGCCATTTCATTTCATTGCTTTAGAATCAGGAGGAGGAGTTATTTTGATTAGAGAGAAAAAAAGAAAAAGATTCTGTGAACTTCTTTCTATTCATCTGGAAAAAAATTTAAGTTTAAGGCTACAGTTGTTAAGAGATATTTAATTTTATATTATTATTTATGTCTCTGATTTATACATTTATTATGCCAGCTTAATGCTCAAAGATAATTTTTGGTGAGTGAAATTATAAAAAGCTTCAGTGGTTTTTATATACTAAATCTCAATTCCAAAATCTCCATATGTTGGGATTTACATTTCCAATTCATGTAGTCTGATAGTATTATTTCCTAATCCCCTCTCTGATATCATTTCAATTTTTAGGTAGCTATAAAACCATTTATAAGACGTTAACGGTGGCTTCTTTCAGTTTGACCCAGTTATGGATTCTTTATTATTCTTACTGACACATACTCTACATGGTAACGATGGCATATAAAAGCATTTGAGTTGACTGAATGAGCTATGAAAATTTAAATTCACAGAAATGATAATGGAAACCTGAAGGGACCTGGGGGAAGCACTAACTGTGGTCACACTTTGAACTAAGTAGTCTAATTTCCCAGGTTACTCCACAAATTCAGTATTTATAGTAGCATAAGCCAAATGTTTAGGATTTGCTGCTAATAATGGCAGAAACCTTCCCAAAGACATTAGAGTCCACAAGACAGCACGTACAATTAAACCAAAAATTCTTGTATGACATATGCTGTGATTGGGGTCACAGATACTAAGGGAATGTGGTGGTGGAAAAGTGCCTTGTGTAGATTGGGGAAATGATCAAAGTCTTTCTGAAGAAGGAGACACTGATATTGAGATCTGCAGGTTGAGTGAGTATTAGGTGAAGGAGAGATCCGGAGAGAGCATAAATAAAGAGCATGATCCATTGGCCAAGCTGAAGGAGATTCCATGGGGAAGCCATGTGGTTTTGGTGAGATTAGGGGAAAGAGAGACAGAGTGACTGCTTGTATTAGTGGGTGATGGCTTCATAGAGCTGAGTTCTGAGAATTTGGCTGAGTGGCCAAAAGGCATTCTGTAGAAGTCCTTAACCATAATGGTGGCTTCTGGCTATTGCACTAGAGATTCACCTTCTATTCTTTTGTAAATTTTTTTCCACCTCTGTAAAAAAATATTCACACTCTTCAAACAATTCAGTTACTCTTCTACGGGATTTCTCTCCTCCCAGTTCTTATCTTCCAGTCTAAAAGCTTTCTGCTTGGCCAAACTCATTTCTTTTATTTGCAGCTGAAAAGGAGAACTCTCTGTCTTTTTCCAGAGGCAGTCCAAAGGAGACATAAGTTTAGCTCCGGTGCCCTGGTGGCTCAGTAGGTTAAGTGTGGGACTCTTGATTTCCACTCTGGTCCTGATGTCAGGGTGATGACATCCAGTCCCACCTCAGGCTCAGTGCTGGGCGTGGAAACTGCTTGGGATTCTCTCTTTCCCTCTCCTTCCTCCCCTAACCCACGCGTGCATGCATGCATGCACACATATGTACGCTTTCTCTCAAAAAAAAAAAAAAAAAAAAAAAGAGGGGGGGAGGAAAAAACTGAAATTTACCTCATAAACCACTTGTCACTACTAGGAATTTGGGCAGCTTTTAAAAGTTAGCACTGGTTGATATTTGAATGGATTTATTCCCAACTACAAATGATGACCTCTACTCTAAAATAAACTTGTATTTACAATGATGTTTGTTCAGTTGTATGTGAAGGACTTTGTATAGAGGAAAGGCAATAAACATATGGAAGGCAGCTATCAGGTTTGCTAGAGTCTCCAGAAATTCAAAGAGTAAGATTTTTCAATTATCCCAAGGGCAGTTTTTAGACACAAAATGCAAAATAAAAATTATTCACCAGAAAATATTTTTTGTATATGCTGAGTTTGAATGATGCAAAAGAGAAACTCAATGTAAACCATCATTTGCCTAGGAGATACACTGTGTATTTTTAGACAAGATGTTAATTTTACAACTTAAAATTAGCTTATCCTTTCCTTCTCAGAAAAGTCATGCCTGAAAAAAGACCATTAAAAATAAATAAGGTAAATAAAAATATAATTGGCACCTAAACATAAGCAAACAAACAAAACTCAATTTATATTGCATAGTTAATAGTAGCACTGTTGAAATAGAGCCATCTGTTCAACTTGAAAACTTCATTTTGAAACTGTTACTAAGTATAGCCAACAATAGTCCTGGATATCCCATTATCCAAAACTGGTTCTCCTTTAAGAATATTCATGAATTATTTTTACGGTTAAGACATTTCTCTAAAATTTTACAGAGGGCTTCCCAGTTTGATTAATATTTTTTTTTATTTTTTTCAAAATCACTCATAACAGATTTCTTATGTTTTTAAAATATTTCCCATTTTTTCCTATTTTCCTATTTATAGGCCATGTGTCTATAGCTGTGTTGTGGGCTATCCAGAATACATGATTATTACCTTGTTCTCTTCACTTTTAGATATTTCTACCTTAATTACTAACTAGAGACAGCAAGTGACTCCTCAGCACAATGCATGAGGGAATTCTATAGAGAATAAACAGTTCTGAATTAACAAAGGGTTCTTGAGTCCCAGGGAAAAGAAACAAGATTAACCAGAAACGATAAATAAATGCATGGCACTGTGCAGTGCATCCATATATTACTTCTGTTAGCCCAGAGAGGACGCCATAGAGCAAGCAGTGGAGCTTACACTAGAATATGTTTCATGAGAAGAGGGATTTTTGTCTTTTGTACACTAAAGTATCCCAGGTGCCAAAGAGAATATTTAACCTATAGTAAATGTTCCATTAAATATGTGTTGAATGACTGAACAAGGGAGAAGAGGAGATACGATATAACATTTATCAAATGTAGGCATTGTGGGAGTTCCTGGGTGGCTCATTTGGTTAAGTGTCCTATTGATTGAGGCTCAGGTCATGAACTCAGGGTCATAAGATTGAGCCCCTTGTTGGGATCTGCATTTGGTGTGGAGTCTGCCTGAAGTTCTCCCTCTCCCTCTCCATCTGTCCCATCCCCCAGGTTGAATACGCTCTTGTAAATAAATAAATAAAATCTTAAAAGAAATGTAGGCATCATAATGAGCACTTCACAATATGATATCTTAATGAATCCACACAATCTTCATGAAGGAAACATGAGTCTTTCCATCTTTTTCTTTTATTTGTTTTAAAATTATTTTTAAGTAGGCTCAACGTCCAGCGTGGAGCTTGAACTCACGATCCTAAGATCAAGAGTCACATGCTCCACTGGCTGAGCCAGCGAGGTATCTTCTTCTTTTCTTTTTACCCAAAAACTACTGCTTAGATGGTGAGTTTAATTATCCAAAGGTTCATAGCCAGTAACCAGCAGATGTGGCAATCAAGATTTCTCTAATAGGCTGCCCAAATAATACACCAGCAATGGTATCAGACTACTCATAAAATGGACCAGAAAGAGTAACAGATAAGTATTGTCATTGTCCGTGGGTGCCTTCACATGGAGAACCCGTGATTGAAGAAGCAACAGAGTTTAATTACTGTGGATGGAAGACACCACAGATCTAATCAACTGCCAAGACTCACTGCTGAGAGCCACCAGTAAAACATAGCTCTGGGATTCTCTGTTGACAGGTAAAATGTTTAAAGAAAGTTTTACATTGCTGTGTTAAGGAAAACAATTATTACTTGGTGGTCACTATGAGTTTCTAATTGGTGCTATAACATATTAGTCACAGACATAGTGGTTTAAAACAATGGAAACTAATTAATTATTTTAGAGTTCTTTAGTTCCAGAAGTCCAATGTGAGTTTCAATGGGTTAAAATTAAGGTTTGGTAGGGCTGCATTCCTTTCAGGAGGCTCCAGGGAAAAATCTGTTTCCCTTGCTCATACAGATGTTGGCAGAATTCAGTTCCAAGAGAAACTCTCCATTTCCTGCTGGCTGTCATCTGAGGGCTGTCCTGAGCACCTTAAGGGTCTTTCTTTCTTTCTTTGAACCTTGCATACTCCTTCATCTCAGAACTAGCAGTGGGGCACTGAGTCCTTCTTAAGGCTGTTTTCCCACTGACCTCCTTGTTTGCCCTTTTCTTCCACTTTTTTAGGTCTTGTGTCATTAAATTTGGCTTACCCAGGATAATCTCTGCATCTCGAGGTCCTCAACCTTAATCACATCCACAAAGTCCCTTTTATCATGTAAAGTAACATAGTCAGAGGTTTTGAGGATTAGGGTACTGATATCTTTAGGAGGTCATTATTCTGGCTCCCACAGTGACCATACTGATGTGTAGTTCTCTTAACATTTTGATGGACATAAAGATTTCTAAACTTTTAATATATTTTGCAATCAAGAGATAGGTTAATTCCTAAAAAAATAAATAAGACAGAGAGATAACATAATTCCTTACCAAGGAACTTAGATGGCTTTTCAGTGATCTCTTAAATCATAACTAGTAAGTTCTTTTTATAAATCGAAATATATTTGACATATAACATTGTGAAAATTTAAGGTGTGTAACATGTTAATTTGATACATTTATACATTGTAACACGATTGCCATTGTAATGAAAATTAGTACCTCTATCATGTCACATAATTATCATTTCTTTTAAAAATATAACCCATCATTCAGAATTCAGGTAGTAGGACTTCTTCCAAAAAAGCACTGCACTATTATCTATCAAGTCTTTTTCTTCCCCTCCTTTGAATGTAGTCCTATCTTTTATTTATGTCTAAAACTTTTCTTGTTGATTTTAGATTAGAATCTGGATCTGTAACTGATTTTCTTTTAGTACAGACCTCGAAAGTGGTTTCTTTGCAGTCACTGAGTAATGACCAGGGCTTGACAAGTGGGAAATAGAGCTGGCCTTGTTCCCATAACTGCATATCCCAAACTAGTTAACTACCATCCATATATCAGTTTGAGCTTTGGGAAAAAGCAAAAGCAGGGAATTAGAAGGAAAATAAGAAAGAAAGAAAAATGAAGGAAATACTTTAGAATGCATTACTGCATCTATTTTAAATACACAGTTATATACTAAAAATTCTAAGAAAACAAATCCTGTTTGTAACAGAATGATAAAAATGTTCTTCAGATTTCTGACACCCAAATCTGACAGCAATGGAGGTAAGAGCTCAAATATTCTAAAAGGACACCCCAGCCACATCAATGCCTAATGGACAAAGCAGTAGCCAAACTGGTTTCATGACCATCATCCATGTTTCCTGCATATAAGAAAAAGCTGAAGATTCTTTAATGATATTTTTTCTAAGAAGAATTTCATAGGAGTAGAGAATGCTATGACATTTCTGTCCATTCCTCAATTCAATCTTAGGGTCCTCAAGAGACCTACTCTGGATTCTTACTGAATTGCAGAATTTGATAGGCTACCCGTATAACAGTGCTGGAGCAGAGCACTAACAAGATCTTGGACAAACCTGGCATATCTTCAAGTATCTGGGAGAATCCATAAAGATGTATGGAAAAGTGTGAAGCCAAGAGTTAGAGTAATGTATCTGTGATGGGAACTACCATTAGGCATATCGATTCCTGTAATTTGGTAACAACTATGGGAGTTTTCCTGATAGTCACGTGAATGCCTGTATTATTGAGGTTAATGCAAAGTTGTACCATGGATTAACAGAATGACAACTTAGTTCTCATTTATGCAGAGTCTTGTATACATCAGGTATCCAGGTGGCTCTCCTTCATCTTAAAACCATGCCACCTGAACATATGACTCTCTAGATTGCCATCTAAGGTAAGAGTGAGGTGATGCACAACATGTGATTCCCTAACCTGGACAATATTCTCATTTGTGATTTTTTGAAGCTCCATTCACTCATGCACATAAACAAAACAATACAAAACAAAACAAAAATGATGTGACTGCTAGTGGAATATAAAGGATGGTACTTGTCTAGAAGCAATTCTAGGAACTAAATATCAAATGCTAGGTTACAATTTAAAAGATCAATAGATAAATAGAAGACATCCAAGTTTCTTGGTAAAAAATGTCATCTTTTTTTTCTGCTAGATCCTTTATCCAACAGACAGGGTCTTTCCAAGATGACTCAAGTGGGCCCCTTTATCAAGCAGGGCAAGTAGTCAATTAGTACTCAACACGTATTTCTTGAGTTTCTTAGCTTTTCTTAATTTCCCCTGAAGTTAGTTTGGAGCCATCATGATGGCATGTTCTGACAAACAAATGGTAAGTGTATACCATGTGTACCACTTCTGGAATGAGGTGGGTGATCTTCAGTGTGTGTGCGTACGCACAATAAAATGTAATTTTCAAAGGGAATAAAGGGGAAAGGAGAAAAAATGAGTGGGAAATATCAGAAAGGGAGACAGAACATGAGAGACTCCTAACTCTGGGAAACAAACTAGGGGTGGTGGAAGGGGAGGTGGGTGGGGGTGGGGGTGACTGGGTGACGGGCACTGAGGGGGGCACTTGATGGGATGAGCACTGGGTGTTAGTCTCTATGTTTGCAAATTGAACACCAATAAAAAAATAAGTTAAAAAATTTAAAAATAAAAAATAAAAAAATAAAAAATAAATTAAAAAAATAAATGTAATTTTCAAATATAGTGTTGTTCTACTTTTACTCCCTCTAAATATACTATTTAATATAGGAACAATTTGAATTCTAGATGTGACTAGTTGGGATTTTAAGTAAGCTATTTAACTTCCAAATTGTCATTTTCATCATCTATGTAATTGGAGATTAGAATATACCTATTGGCCACTAGTTCATAATAGTAAACTGAGAAGATTTATGGCCTTGCCTTCTCCTCAGAGTACCAGTAAAATTACAGAAAATATTTGAAATGTATATTATAGGTCAGGAAAAATCCCAAAAAAAAAAAAAAAAAAAAAGATCTTCCCAAAAGAATTCTGTAAATTCTTAAAATAAGAGTGTATTGCTATGTAAAAATATAAATACTCTTCAAAAGAACAACTGTTTAGTTTATTAGTTTAGAAGAACAACTGTTTTGTTGTCATTGTCATTATCACTGGGGTTTTGTTTTGTTTTTTCATAAAGGTATGAGCTGACTGGCTCAGTTGGGCAGTCTGTTCCACGTGATTCTAGGTTGGGTTGTCAACATCTAGAAGCTCAACTGGGCTGGAATATCCAACATGCCTCATTTATGTCTGGCACATAGATGGGGACAGTTGAAGTGTTGAGCTACTCAGCTCCTGTACTCAGCTAGTACAGGATACTAAGATGACTGGGTCTTTCACTCTTTTTTATTGGAACTTTTTAAAAAAAGGGGGGGGTTTTTTGGGAGGTTTTTCCCCCTTTTTGGGGGGGTTTTTTTTTGGGGGGGGAAAAATTTTTCGGGCCCTTTTTTTTTTCCTTTTTTTTTTCCCCCCCCGGTTTTTTTTAAAAAAAAAAAAATTAAAAAAATTTAAAAAAAAAAGAAAAATAAAATTTTTTTAAACCCTTTTTCCCCCCGGGGGGAAAAAAGGGGGAAAAAAACCCCCCAAAAAAAAAAAATTTGTTGGGAAAAAAAACAAATTAAAAAAAAAAAACCCCCCCGGGGGAAAAACAAATTTTTTAAAAAAAATTTTTTAAAAAAAAAAAAAAAAAAAGGGGGGGTTTTTTTTAAAAAAAAAAAAAAAAAAAATTTTAAAAATTTTTAAAAAAAAAAATCCCCCAAAAAAAAAAAAAAAAAAAAAAACTTTAAAAATTTTTTTTTTGGGGGAAAAATTTTAAAAAAATTTTTTAAAAAAAAAAAAAAAATGCTTCTCCCTCTGCCTATGTCTCTGCCTGTCTCTCTCTCTCTGTGTGACTATCATAAATAAATTAATTAATTAATTAAAAAAAAAGAATTAGCATTCTGAAGAGCTATTAGACCATCAGCTCCTCCTTTCCTAAGCAGATGACTAAAGGAAATGTGCTCTTGACCCAAGATTTTAGTATTTGAAACATGGTTGCAGTCATCAAAAGAAAAGGTCCTACTCATGATATCTGGGCCTGATAGAGAAGCAGAGCAGAATTTAATTTATGTCTAGTATTTTCACAAGAGAAGGTATTATGGTGGGAAAGTGTAAGTGTGTGGAATCAAGGAAAATCACTTTTAGCTAGCAGTAAACTATTCTAATGTGTTTCACTCTTAGAGTAAAGTGCCCTCCAGACACTGATGTCAACAGTCCAAATCAAGAAAAAAACATTGAAGAAACAATTCTCCATAATTGCAGAGAAATCTAATATTAGGTGCCTTAATTAATTAACCTATTCCACCATCCATGCATACAGAGCAGAAAAATAGCCAACCATAAAATAATAGAAAACCAATGTGATGGAAAAAACAAATGAAAACAAAAACTTGAACTACACACATGCAGGTGTGTGCACACACACACATATTCAGATTGATACCAAAATTAACCAAACAAAATATAAGTAAAGTAATAAAATTATGTGATGTCAAATAATTTGAATTTATATAGCAATTACAAACCAAAAAAATAATTATGTTATGAAAAAACTAAGAGAAAGAAAAGAAGTCCAGGAAGTTAATATATAATTTATGTGATTAAAAAACTTAATTCGATGAGCACTGGGTGTTATACTCTATGTTGGCAAATTGAATTTAAGTAAAAAAATTAAAAAATAATAAAAAGATAAAAAGCCTAATTCAATGTACAGAGTAAATACTAGCTAGATAGCAATAGAGACTAAGTTGGTATTCTAGAAGATAAAATTGGGGAAATTCTGCAGGTTGTAAAGCTAAACAAATACACATGGAATATTAGATAGAAGTTAACAGAAATGATTAATCCTTCCAGGTAATGGAGGGGAGGGAATAATTAGTTAAGGAAACAAATTAGAGGGATGCCTGGGTGGCTCAGCGGTTGGGGATCTGCCTTCAGCTCAGGGCATGATCCTGGGGTCCTGGGATCGAGTCCCGCCTCGGGCTCCCTGTATGGAGCCTGCTTCTCTCTGTGCCTGTGTCTCTGCCTCTCTCTCTCTCTGTGTCTCTCATGAATAAATAAATAAAATCTTTAAAAATAAATAAACCAAAATATTAAAAAAATAGATTAATATTTTTTAAGATTTAAAATCATACTCACAGATATAAAAAAAGGCCCAAGATATTTTCAACAAGTCGATATTGGTTTCTGGCACCCGAGCATTCTAATCGAACTAATAGGAGTTTAGCGATATGGCAGTGAACTTCAGTCAGTAGAGGTATAATCATTCTATTTGCTTCTTGCTTTGGGTGAACTTTGGGAATCTCCTTGAATGAGGCTTCAGAGCCTTGACACTGCCATTCCAAACAAATTCCTTTTCAACAAAATCATATGACTAATCAATAACATTTTCTACCTGCACACAAGGCATTGTTCTAAGTATTTAAAACATATTACCTCCTCTAATCCTCACAGAAATCCTAGGCGGAGTCCAGATTTCATGGTACCTGAGGCTAATGCAAGGTGCTCTTTATAAAAAAAAAAAAAAATAGTACGAAATTATGAGCACAGAAACTGGTATGAAAATGAATATTTACGCGGTGTGAAAAGATACCCTGAGGAATTACTGGAGTGTTGAGGCTGATCTGTTTCTTTTGAGAAACTTCAGTTAAATTTTTGGAAATGACATTTATAAAATGCTTCCAGTTAGCCCTGATTTCCTTCCTCAGTTGTATAAGAACTTACACATGTGATAAGTCCCAAAGTTTAAGTTCCATTGGCTTCATGGTAAATTAGCCTTGGGGGATGAGTGTTATTATATTCATAAGGAAACAGAGGCACAGAACATAGCTGTTATAAAGAGCAAGGCAGGATTCAAACCAGGATGCCTGGTTCAAGAGTCTGAACTCTTTTTTTTTTTTTAAGATGTATTTATTTATTTATTTATTCATGAGAGACACAGAGAGAGAGGCAGAGACATAGGCAGAGGGAGAAGCAGGCTCCCTGCAGGGAGCCCAATGTAGGACTTGACCCCAGGACCCTGGGATCACGACCTGAGCCAAAAGCAGACACTCAACCACTGAGCCACCCAGGTGCCCCAGAGTCTGCACTCCTGATAACCATGTTGTACTGCCAGTTTCTGGGCATCATGGAGAACTGTTATAAGGGAGAAAAGTTAACTTTGCATACCATCTGATTAAAATCATGTCTTTTTTGATTAACAATCTTATTTTTATGTTATTGATATATTCATCTCCATTGATGCAATCAGGAGTAACTTGTCTTTTTGAGTCCCAAATATGACAAAAGAGAAGTATGTTTGCATTTCCCCACAGACCCACAAATTCTGCCCATGATAGTCATCATATCTGGAACTATTTGCAATGTGTTTCCTTCAGGGGCCTTAGGTCTAGATTGTTCTAGATATTAGCCTCCCAATCAACCATCTTAAAGCATTGATGCTGGAGATCATGAACATTATGATCATTAGAGATTCCGATCCTCAGAGCGCCTGAATGAGAGTGGATGAAATGTAGAATCTGATCTCATACTCAGTTGGGAATACTGCAGAGGTGAGGCTCATTGATGATAATCTTCGTTTACTGAAAACTTTTTTTGATCACTCACTGTGATCAAAAGAATATGTGTGGCCAATAAGAAGATGTTTGGCAGACCGAAAGTAACTTTTCAGTGAATATCATTTATATAACCATAGAACTTTTTTTTTTTCCTGTTAGGTTTAATGCCTTTAATTCGACTTGAAAAACATACTTGTTCCAATTTCACTTAATGTGAAATGCTGAGATCAGAGAGAGAACAGGGAGTCAGAGCATATATGCTATTCAAATTATTTTGGCTTTTATTCTAAGAATGATGCAGAATCGTTTCACATGTTGTGAAAAGAAGTATGACATCCAGAGGACCCTGGCTGGCTCAGTCAGAAGAGCCATGTGACTCTTGATCCCAGGGTTGTGAGTTTGAGCCCCATATTGGGTGTGGAGGTTATTAAATGAATAAATAAATAAATAAATAAATAATGAACAAAAAAATAAAGTATCGATTTTTTTTTTTTTAAGGGAATGCCTGGGCGGTGCAGTTAGTTAAACGACTGACTCTTGGTTTCTGCTCAGGTTGTGATCTCAGGGTTGTAGGATCATGCTCCGAGGTGGGTTCTGTGCTCAGCGGGGAGTCTGCTTAAGACCCTCTCTCCCTCTTCTTCTGCTCCCCACCCCCACCATGCGCACATGAGCATGCGTGCATGCTCTCTAATAAATTAATATATTTTTTAAAGAAGTATGACATCCTCAAGCAACAACTGAACTACCTACGTTGTTGTGCTGAGAATAAACATTACAGATCCAAGGGTTGAACAAATGAAGTAGATTAAGAGAATATTACAATAATTTTAACCAAAGATTGTGGTAATTTGGACCAGAGCTGAAGGCAATATTCTATCTGTACAGATGGTTAGGAGCAGTTGGATTTGGTAAATACTTGGAAAGTAGAGAAACTGGGATTTGTTGGGATACAATATGGGGGGAGGTGAGAGCAAAGGTACCAGGAGGACTTCCTTTTTTCAAACTGGTGACACTGAGAGGACAGTGCTGTTACTTACTGTGAGGGAGAAGACTGCAGCAGGTTAGATGGGGGAACCAGGAGAATCTTATTGAGATAGTGAGCTTGGGATTGTTGGGGCACAGGAAGGAGGGACAAGGCTACCATGGAGATCACCAGTCTCCAGGGCCTGTCTTCCTTCTTGTCATCATGCTGTGAAGGTGGATGAGAGGTAGTACTACCAGGAGCCTGCTGAACACTGGGTGACTAAGGCCTATTGCTTATCCTGCTGTTGAAACAGTAGGTATGTGGAAAAGGGGATCATGATACAGGGACCATTAGGAATTCTGGACTCTCCTCTTCCTTCAAGCACACGAATCATTTCATATTATGCTTTTCTTTATTGAATTAAGAAAGCAAACAGTAAGCATGCTCTTCATTTTGGAGATTCAGCATCCAATTACTTAAACAACAAGTTTTATTACTGAATGATCACTGCATCCAAAACAAAGTTTTGATTTTTTTGATACAAAATTTGGATGCAAAGTGACTTAGATGTTATAAAAAGTATGTTATAAATGCATGTATATTATTAAAGTGGATCAAAGTCAGAATGAATAAGTAAAGAAAAATAAGAGCTTTTTAAAACAAACAAACAAACAAACAAAACGTGGGGCTGGAACTCACAGCCCTGAGATCAAGAGTCGCATGCTCCACTGACTGAGCCAGGTAGGATCTCCTTAATAAGTTTCATAAGCTTTTTTGTCTGTTCTTTTTTGGAGCACAGATCAGAATGTTTTAGGAAAAAAATGTTCATAAATGATTAAGTGATATCACAGTAATATAATTGTGTTAAATGTAGTCAGGATCTTTTAAACATACTATTATATGAGTAACTAGAATGGAAACCAAAGGCCAAATTGAGAAAATAATTAAAGATACATAAGACCTTTCATCTGAGAAAAGAGAGATACTTTGGAAAGACTGATCTTTTCTGATACACCACTAGAATGCAGCAAATGAACAGTGGCCCTTATATAAAAGTCACACTTGGAGGGTTTTATTTTAAATTTGACTGTTTTAAATAAAACAATCCTTGAGTTAATCATTTTGAGTTTGACAGAGTCAAACAATAATTCACAAACCATAATGAACATAACTGTACTTAATTAACACTTTTTGTCAGGCTGCGTCTAAAAGAAACTAAAATATCTCACAGGTTTAGCTACCCCTCAAGATGTTTATCCACATATGGACAGTTGCTCTGATTTGGAGTAATTAGTACACTGATATTGAATCTCGATTATTTTCTGCATAAAAAGCCCTCTCTGTGAATGAAATTGGTTATGATGCCCTTATTTGTGTCCCCAGCTCATCTGGTGTCTACTTCAGCAACTGTCATGCTCTATGTCAGGGGTCTGCAAACTTTGCATGTAAAGTGTCCCATACTAAATATTTTCAGCTTTGTGGGCCAAATGGTCTCTGTTGCTACTGTCCAAGTCTATCCTTGTAGTGTGGTAGCAGCCATTGAAAAATACATAGCAAATGGATATAGCTGTGCTCCAATACAACTTTGTTTATAAAAACAGGTAGCAGTCCAAAGATGACCCATGGACTCTAGTTTGCCATCCAATGCTCTATGTTAATCCTTGGCACATCTTTCTATTCCCTCCATGAAATTTATTTGGTGGTAGGCATCATTTAAAGTTTTTTATTTTATTTCCAGAACACAGCGTAATATATAGAACACAGTAAGTATGCAATAAATGTTGAACTGAATATTAATTTCTAAGGGGAATTAATTATTCTAAATACTCTTTATGGCTATATGACTCATGGTATCAAAATAGTACAATTAAAAGCTATAAAATATTAAAATACATTAAGTATTAAAGATGAATTATATAATATTAAAATTGAGAATGATTCTGAAGTTCTCTGTACAAATTTTCTCATTGGCCATAGCCTTTAAAGTAATATTTTTTTAAATTTTTTTCAATTTATTTATTTATGATAGTCACAGAGAGAGAGAGAGAGAGGCAGAGACACAGGCAGAGGGAGAGAGGGAGAAGCAGGCTCCATGCACCGGGAGCCCGATGTGGGATTCGATCCCAGGTCTCCAGGATCGCGCCCTGGGCCAAAGGCAGGCACCAAACCGCTGCACCACCCAGGGATCCCTAAAGTAATATTTTTTCTATCTTTAAAGGCAATACAGATTTATTGTAGAAAATTTTAAAACTCAGGATTTTTTCATTGTGTGGTTATCAATAAGAAGGGCAATCCCATTTATTACTCAATGATTGTTTCAAGAATGGACATATGTTCCACTGGTGTGCTGGAAATGGCTCACAAGAGATGATTGTGCACATCTCTTCCCTATCCTGTCTTCACTGCTGTTAACACTGGTAGCTTGAAACAGCCATCATGGGAGGATTTACACAGAACTTGGTGAAAGTGGCATTCTTTTGGTCAATTTGCCACCACACTACTGCACTGACTGTGATCCCAATACTGGTCAGTGGAGATGCAAGAAAAGGTTTGCTAAGAACTCTGGGAAAGTGTTTTCTTATTATAAAGAAAGATCTAAAAGTAACACATTTTCTCTCACCTGGAAATGAACAGATAAACCCTTTTCACAGTTAACTAACAGAAATCGTATGCTTTGAAAAAAATTATAAAGGCAAAGTTAGCACATAGGGAATCAGAAATGAAGCTAGAGATCTTTTTGAGTTCAGCCTGAAACTCTTTGCAACTCACAACTTCCACCTATATGAATTCTTTGATATTGAGTCAATCTGAGACAGATTTTAATTACTTGTTAACTGATATGTGTCCAAATATGTGAATTTGTATTCCTCTCTTCCTGCCTTCATGCTTTCTCCTGGAACTTATGTCTCCTTGGTTCTTTCACTCTTCTTTCCTGATTGGCATAATATTAAGTTTCCTCATGAGTCTGATTGTTGGTATTATCGCTCATATAATGATTTCTAGAAGTAATTACAATATTTTGGTCCAGCATTTCTGGCACATGGTAACTAGTCACATTTATGTTTGGATTATATTCCCCTACTAGTTAAAAAAAAAAAAAAAGTATATGGGTCAGCTGTTTCAAAAAGGATGTTGTTTAATGCTATCCCAAAGGGGTGGTGGTTTAAAACACACATACTTTATTCTTGTCCACATGTCTACTTGTCAGCTGAGTGTTAGTCTATCTAGGTTCAACTCAATTGGGCCTGGCTTCAAGTTAGGTTTAGATTTGTTCCATGTCTCTTTCATTTTCCATCGACCAGAGAACTAGTTTGAGAGATGGGAGCTCAAACGGAGTGAGTATAAAAATATGCAAGGCTTCTTATGGTCTAGGCTCAGAATAGGCACACGATATTGCTTCAGGCAAATCACACAGACAAGCCTAACATCAATGAGTGGGAATCGTACTCTGTCTTTAGGATAAGAGGATGCAAAGTCATGTGGCAAAGCAGGTGAATACAAGGAGGGGTGAACAGCAGTTATATGTTACTTCTTGGCTTTTCTTTATACCCTATATTGTTAAAGTTGATGATATGTGCCAGTTATATGAGCCTCAGTTATATCATTTTGATGACTATTGCGTCTCTTTGATAAAACCAGGCAACTAAGCAAGACAAGTAAGCAATATTCAACATATTTACATAAGCAAATTCTCACTGTTGCTTTTTTTTTAAGATTTTATTTATTCATAGAGACAGAGAGAGAGGGGCAGAGACACAGGCAGAGGGAGAAGCAGACTCCATGCAGGGAGCCCGACGTGGGACTCGATCCTGGGTCTCCAAGATCACACCCCAGGCTGTAGGCGGCGCTAAACCGCTGTGCCACCGGGGCTGCCCTCACTGTTGCTTTTTTTTTTTTTTTTAATTTATTTGTGATAGTCACAGAGAGAGAGAGAGAGAGGCAGAGACACAGGCAGAGGGAGAAGCAGGCTCCATGCACCGGGAGCCCGATGTGGGACTCGATCCTGGGTCTCCAGGATCGCGCCCTGGGCCAAAGGCAGGTGCCAAACCGCTGCGCCACCCAGGGATCCCTCACTGTTGCTTTAAATATGACATCCCTGTGCTCAAAAATCTTCAATAACTTTCTATTACATACAATATAATTGCAACATCTTAACTTAAAGAACATTCACAATTTAGCTCCAGACTATAATTTCATCTGTTTCCTAAGCCTTCTTGTCTAAGCAAATTCTCATCATCATTCCACACTTAAACATTTTGTCTTTCACTTAACTCATTATTTTCTCCACCTTGAAAGCCCTCCCTTTTTCTTTAGACTTTCTGATTTCTAGGCAGATCAAGATCCCTGATAATCTGGTCCAGAGTAATCTCTCACTTATTTAAATTCCTGTAGAGTTTATATGCTGCAGTACAGATTTGGCACTCACAGTCATAAAAGGATTAGCATAGACTCTTGTGCAGTACTGACCATATGGCATGCTGAGAGGAAGGAGAGGCCGAGCTAGTGAAAGGAAACAAGTGGGAATGAAGCCAACTATAAGAACAGAAGTTAGAAGCCACCTTGGGTGATAGGACAGGCAGAAATGAGATAAAATAGAAAGGTAAAAATATAGCCTACAGCATTAAAAAATTACTTCCAAATCCCCACATCACTGATGTGATGAGATGTGCTATGTGACCAAGCAGGGGTCCTGCTGGCTCTGGGGGCAGGGCAAGCATAGGGACGACTGTGGACATGTGTGATGGGGATGAGGCCACACAGACTCTGACAATGACCATCACTTGCCTTGACTGTTAGTTCTTTCATATTTGTGCTTATAGGTAAAACTACGTACATCTTTCTCCACAAATTGACTTCAAGTTCCTGGAAGGGAAGCTTTAGATTTTATAATTTATACCCATAAAACCAACAGGATTTTGAGTATGGCTGACTCTAAGTGAGAACGACTTATTGATACATTTGGATCTGTGCTTTTTAAATAGCAGAAGTTATCTTCTTTCAAGATACCTTCTTGGCTCAATCTGCTAGGAATAAAGAAAAAAATAATGCGTTTAATTTATATGCCAAAAGAAAACATATAAGCAAAATAACTAGACCAAAAAGCAACTTCTAATATGTATGCCTAACAGTCCAAAAGGTGAGGGAGCATGAAAATTCTATTATCTAGCTCCTTCCCACAAAGACCGTATTAGTTTCCCAAAACGTTCCCATACATCTGTTGCTTTTGGTGTCATTTGGGACTGTTGACATCACTGTCAAGTACTCTTCAGTTTAAATTAAATCTTTCCTCCATCCAGGCAGTATGAAAGACCAGTGTAGTCATTAAAACTGATGGGAGTACAAAATCAAGAGCCATCAACAAAAGTAGAGGAAATAGTGAACATCAGGTCTACTTGGTGAGAAAGCAAGCAGGAGGCAATATGAAACTGACAGCATACTCTGATTATACTTGTCCATTTTGCAACCTGCATTACAAAAGTTTGGTTTCAGATTGGAAGTGGATAAAAGTAAACCATATCCCAAGAAATAATAGCTGGGTTAGCTGGACTGTATGCTAGAGAATAGAATCCTGTAGAAATCACACACACACACACACACACACACACACACAGAATTTAAGGGGCACCCAGTTCTGACTGGCATTGCACCCATGAAGTGTACTAGGAAAATCAGCAAAAGGAAAATGTTGCAAAGAAACAAACATCACAGTTGTGGTTCCCAAGGGATGCAAATATGGGAATGAAATGGCTCTCTCTCTCTCTCTCTCTGTTTCTTGAACAAAATTGTCATGGTATTTGGGAAAATCTTGGCAGGTCCTGGGAAGGCAAGTGATAATAGCAGCAATAACTACCAGAAATGATCTGGTATAATTGCTTTTTAGCAGCTAAAGCCAAGCAAGTAGAATCATGCCAAGAGACCACAATTACACCTGAATAATGAAGCAGGTCAGATCAGGAATGCGTTCACTGGAATAAGATTAAAACGGACTTAAAATTGTGACAAGGAGGAGGAAATTGCTAGAATAGCCAGGCAATGGTTTGGCACATCTTCTGTATTCATTTATTACTTCTTGCTTTTATTTTTAAAAATCCAGCTACATTAAATTATAATGTTATGTTATCAAATATCAGCCATATTAATACCTAGAGGTGTTTCTAAATTTGTTTTGTGGCATGAGGTGCATGGTGTAAAGTGTTATTCATTGTATTTCATTTGCAGCTTGTGCACTTCAAAAAAACTATCATAAAATAAAGTGTGAATAGACAGAAAAAATAAGATTAACATTTCAAAAGTAGGAATAAATTCATACCTTAGTATTATTGACTTAATCCCACAATTACACCTCTGAACTAGTTAAAGAAATGAAGTGCTTGGTCATCAATTTTCTTTTCTTTTTTTTTTTAAGATTTATTTATTTATTCATGAGACGCACACACACACACACACACACACACACACACACACACACAGAGAGAGAGAGAGAGAGAGAGAGAGAGAGAGAGAGAGGCAGAAACACAGGCAGAGGGAGAAACAGGCTCCATGCAGGGAGCCCAATGTGGGACTCAATTCCGGATCCTGGGATCACGCTCTGAGCTGAAGGCAAACGTTCAACCACTAAGCCCCCCAGGTGTCCCGCTCATCAATTTACAAAGAAATTCCTACAGAAATTCATAGGCTTAATATCATTAGGTGATGCAATTCTTCTCTAATAGAATTTAATTACATGTAATTAATACCCTTCCCAAAATATAAGACTGCATTCCTCCTCTTCATTGTGGTCCAACTTTATTTTATAAAAATAATAACAAATAAAATACTCATCTATTTTATTAATTACTCAATTAATCACAAACTCCCAAGTGTATTTATTTGTTAGGCTCAGAAAATACCTACTTGCCAAAAAACCTATCTGCCAAATCTAGTTCCAATGCTGCCACAGCAAAGCCTGATTTGCCGCTCCCATGTAAATGTTCCAAGTTCTTTAGACCTTGTTATCTTTTGGCTTGTTTGCTCTTAAATGTTTTTGGTTTAGGCTTACCTATAAATCTGCCAAAAGTAATAATTGAGATTGATTTTTACTTAGAAAGCTCAAGGTCATGATTCAAAATATTTTAATGCCAGCACTTTGGAAAGGGTGAGAGGCCAACTGTTCTATGAGTCTACGTAACTAAAACTGAGAAAGTGAGCTATGTTACCACCCTAAGTGGCACTTTAAAAGATCAAGGCTATTGAAAATATAAAATACTTCCTATTGTAAATATCTAGGGACAAATTTATAATCAATGTGATTTCTGAACTAAAATAGATGCACACAGAAAATTTATATATGTAAAAATAGAGGGAACTCTTTTTAGTCATCTATAGAAATAAGAGATAGGAAAATTACAGAGATGTCAAATTCACCATTGATCCAAATATCTCATATTAACCATTATTTTAAGCTTCCACCTACTAAATTTAATAAATAGGAACATTGCAAGTTTCTCCTTTCTTCTCTTTCTTTTTTTTTCGTCCTTAAAGGTGAATGGAAGAAAGAAAAAGACAAAGGTGATGATTAATACACAGACGAGATAATCATCTTTGAAATAATTAAGAATTGCCTGTCATGGGCACTTATTTGATTAATAGCTTAATGGTATTCACTGAGCCAGTGCACCCGATATACGGAGGAAGTGTGGAGCTGCATCTACCCACTCCTTGGCTGGAAGGAAATCTGAAATTATATATATTTCTCTTCTCTGGTGAAAGGCAGACTTTGCCTCACGAGGATAATTATACCTTGAACACAAGATGGAGATTCAGTTGTAGGGTAGACAAAAAGAAAGATAAATGTCCACTTCAACAACCATATCCTCAACAGTTTAATAACATACTATAATTACACATTGAAGAAGAAAAACACCTACTTCAAATATGATGCTTTCATTTTCAAGAATAAAGATGACATATCCCAAAATAATATAATAACAAATTCTAAAACACTGAGTAGACACTTAACCATTCATATCTGATTTATGTTCTTCATGGGACTTGATGTTTTTAATCCCTCTTTATTGAAGATATTCTGCTTTGGTTTCTAAGGCACTACTCTCCCCTGATTTGCCGAATGATCAGTGCAATAAAGCTCTCTCTCTCTCTCTCTCTCTCTCTCTCTCTCTCTCTTTTTTTTTAGTTCCGAGATTATTATGTACCTCATACTGTTAGGCATTAAGAATAAAGTGTCAGGGGGCACCTGGGTGGCTCAGTGATTGAGCAATCTGCCTTTGACTCAGGTCATGATCCCGGGGTCCTGGGATCAAGTCTCACATCAGGCTCCTTGCAGGGAGCCTGCTTTTCCCTTTGCCTATGTCTCTGCCTCTCTCTGTGTCTCTCATGAATGAATAAATAAAATCTAAAAAAATAAATAAAATAAGGTGACAAAAATTGATGTAGAAAGATGTATCATTTAATGGAAGAGATAGAGAAGTAAATTGATGGTTACATTAATATTATTTGTGGTATAAATACAGGAAATTATGAAAATATTGCATTTGGACATTTAAATCAGCCTGGGGGGTGTTTTTTAGTGAAATCTTCTCAGAGTAACTGATGTCTCATAAACTCTACACATTGCTCCTGCATTTACTTTAAATATTGGTTTATCTAGGATTCTAACTTTGAATCTACTTTTTCATCATTCTCCACACTAGTCCACCCACAATTACAGCTTTATTTTCCAGTTTGACACAAATTATCTCTGAATTTATAATCTCTGCTGCAATCTCTCTCTGTCTTAGCATGAAGATGGGTTTTTCAATACCTACTGGACCACATCTAAAAATGCCAAAGAAATCTCAAAATCAGCTTACTAAAAGCTTAAGTCATCCTCTTCTTGCACCAAAATTCTTCTTTTTTTTTTTTTTCAAAATTCTTCTTTTTTTTTTTTTTCAAAATTCTTCTTATATAAAATCTTTCACCTGACAATACCAAATAATTCTGAACTTCTTACTTAAGAACCATATCTAATTAATCAACAACTGTAATCATTTCTTTTTTTGTAATTATCTTACCAATTCAGTCATTCATATCTATCTACAGTTTACTCTCATAATTTCTCACCTCTGGTATGATTTAAGAAGTGAACTCTGCCTAAAACCTTTCTTTGCCTTCAATCACGGTAAAACACAACTATGAGTAAGGCACTTGTTGGCTATTATGTATTACTCCCTATTCCCTACAGGGTAAACTATTACTTAGCATGTCATACAAAATTCATAATCTTTCCTTTGACTGTATTTCTGAGAGCATTTTTAAAAATCATACCTCATTTGTGTAGTTCCTATAAGACATATCCTCTTCAACCTATCTGTCTTTGCTCAAATTATCCTCCTTATCTATGATCCCTTAACTTCACTTATGTGTTTGGTGAATTCTTTCCCACCTTTCAAGGTTTAGCTTCCACATCACCACCTTCATGGGTCATTCAAAAGACATTCCTATCCCACTTCCATCTGGCATATACCACATTACTTTGTTTACTTTGTTTTGCCTCACTCACCAAAATGTGAGTTTCTAGAATCCAGGAATGTTGCCTTTTTTTTTAGTCCTATACAGATAAATGGAATAAATGATCATTGTTTCGTCTCTTAGATATCAGTAACAGGAAATTTAAAATCTGCAGTCATTAGTGGAGAACAATCTATGCAAAGTGTATCATCTTTACAGAAATTATTGCCTAAAGGCAAACTTCATAGATCATAGTAAGTTTGTAATTTTATATTATCACTTCAGAAATTTCATATTCTAATAGTTACTTCAATGTCTTCTTTCAAAATTCAAATTTTCTTAAAAAATAAAATTCTATTATCGGTTTTGTTTTTCTTAAATATCTTGTACAAGAGTTTACCTAGATGGGAGTTTATACTACTAGGTAGATAGATAGATAGATAGATAGATAGATAGATAGATAGATAGATAGACACATGCATAGACACACACACACACACACACACACACACAATGGGTGAATGATGGGTACAGTGGAGAGAAGGCATGTATTTGTGTACAGTTTTCCAACCTAAACATTACATTTTAATAGATGATCAAAGATGATGTGATATGTTCATCCTGATGTTTTCTATACCGCTTGGCACAACCCAAAATTAGACATAAATTAGCCTGAGAGACTTTCCTGGATCACCATTTTACTGGTCTAAGTTATTTTTTCCTGACACAGAGAATAATATGTTTAAAATCTATAAATACCAACTTCCTCTAATAGGAAGAGTCACATACACTTCTCATTTAACTTTTACCATAATATGATAAGTATTCATATTAAGAGACATCTTATTTTCTCTATCCATTTATTTCTTCTCCTTGATTAATAAAATCCCAGCAATGTGCTCACCTCTTTTTTACCCTTTTGAAGCTAGAGGTGGTTAATAAGATGAAGCTAAAGTTTGTGGGACATCCAGAAAAGTTAGAAAGTACTTTCTAACTCTCTGAACATTCTCCTTCCTGCTGTTACTAGAAGGAACTCTGGAAGCCATGTGGGGATTATGAGATGAAGATCAAGAGCATATCACACACTTGGCTCTGTACTCCTTGGGCAGCTGAACCCACACTATCAATCTCCGACTTCCGTACTTAGTACTACTCGAGACTATCATATCTTATGTATCTAAGCCTATGTAGTCAGATCTCTTTTATGAGAGCCAAACACCATTTGTAGCCAAGTTAGCGAATTTATCTTCAGAGAGGTAGAAGTGATCCAAGGAGGGGTGCCTGGGTGGTGCAGTCATTAAGTCTGCGACTATTGGTTTTGGCTCAGGTCATGATCTCATGGTTTTGGCTCAGGTAATGATCTCAGGGTTGTGGGATAGAGTCCCATGTCCAGCTCTATGCTCAGCGGGGAGTTCACTTAAGGTTCTCTCTCCCGCTCCCTCTGTCCCTCTCCCTATTTATGTTCTCTCTTCTCTCTCTCTAAAATAAATAAATAAATAAAAATCTATAAAAAAAGAATAAGAAATGACCCAAGGACACATGGATATCATGTCTCAGGGTGGACCCTGAACTCCAGCCTGGCTTGTTACCATATGCTCACTTTATTACACTATGCGACATTACATGTGTCCTAGGAATTGTATTTTCTTTCAGGGCTAAGTGCCAGTTTAAGGCCCATGAGATATCATATGGAGTAAGTGGAGATCGAATTCAACAAGGGGGCAAGAATATGCACTGGTTAAAATTCTTCTCCTTTTCAACCCCAGTCCCAACCTTTGTATTTGTCTTAAACAAAGGATATTTGCAATCAACGGATCAACATGCTGCCACTTATATTAAAAGGCTGACGCTTGCCTTTGTTGGGACAGCTCTATTGATGTTATAATTAATGCAGGAATATCCCCAACTGGAGCATTTTTAGTGAAAAAGAAAGAGGGAGGGAAGGAGGGAAGGAAAGATAGAAAGAAAAGAAAAAAGGAAAATGAATTCACTCTGCTTTATGTGCGATGTCTCCCTTTTTTTAATATTGCTTCTTGAGGCATGGAATTGCTTCTATTGAAAATATAAAAATTCTTTATTTGTCTTCATTTTGAATTTTTACAGAGTCATTTCAATATGAAAGTGTACCAAGAAAGTTTTATTTTTTCTTACTTTGTTTCATTTTTCCTACTCTTGGTCTGAGGGCCATGTGATTTTATACATTGTGCACTTATCAAATGCTAAGTATTAAGGCAGAAATAATCAGAGAGAACCAGTAAATTATTCTTTTTTTCCCCTCTGATACTTCTATAACTGGAGAATCCTCTTCATTTCAAATGGAAGATCTTTCTTTCAGTAAGAGTGCTCTGACCTGTGTAAACTGCTTTGCTGAGGAGCCATATTTTTTCTCTTTTAAATTCCACAGAAGTTAACCTCCACACCGAAAGGTTTTATGCTCAAAATAATTAACAATGCTATCTGTTTTGCTTTCTGAACTCTCCTCATATATAAGGTAACTATTTGGCTAGTTGAGTGACTTTAAAAGTGAAAGCTTTAATCTTGTGCTTTGTCTTCTAAAATATCATCATCACTTGATTCATGTTTATGTGTCATAATGCTGTTGAAATAGAAATTATTTAAAAACTGTATCTTGTCTCTTTAGCTCCTCCTATTATTATCAAATCTATCAGCCACCTTTCTAAAAGTTTTTTAGTTGGTTATTACTATTGTTTCTCTATTACTTTTTAACGTAGCATCATTAGATATGCCAATGAGCCAATTTCCATATTATACATTGCGTGCATTCCATAAGATCTGCGTCAACAGCAGTTTTCTCCATGGGTCATCTGCTTCTGGAATCTTTCTCCTTCACTTCATCCTGTACACCATCAGAAATCCAATGTTTGTAACATGCAACTTCATTACACCAAAGATACTCAGTATCCTCTCATTGTCTAAAAGATCGTGTATAAAATTCCCAGCCTAAAAATATTCAAGCTTCATCACCATTTACCTTTGAAAGGTAAATGTAGTATATGTACACTACATTATCACCATCCACATTAGAGCCCTAATCAGTCGCTCTGATTTGCTCTGTGTCTTCTGAATAGATTTTGATATATTCTCTCCCTACAGATTGAATAAGGTATAAATAGAATGCATAAACAGTATCAACAATATAAACAGGGTATAAATAGTATAATTTGAGTATAAATAGAATGTATTATTTATATAAGATTGTTAGCGCTTGACACAGTACTTGGTATGTGTGAAATGTTTTTGAGTCTGTGTAACCAAGTCATGATGGATAATTTCATTTATATTAATCCCTCCTTCCTGCTTGGTAAAGGTAGCAACCCTTAGTAGGTACTCATAATGTGTCTGAAGCAAGAAGGATGTGAAGGAAGACAGGAAGGAAGGGAGGGAGGAAGGAAGTCAAAGAAAGAATCATAAATAGATTATTATTGAAGAAATTCAACTATTCTACACATATGTCAGTCTTTAATAACATTAAAAACAACCTGACTATTTAATTCAATAGGTTATGCATGAGCAAAACATGAAATGGTCAATAATTATTTATCATAAGGATTGGGGGAAACAAATGACTATGTAAAGTTACCCTTTCAAAACCAGGAATGAGAATTAAAATCAGCAATGATTATTGATTCTTCATATTAACTGAGATAGAAGGCAAATCAAGGTGGATAATTTACTTTAGATCAAAAATGAAGAATGACAATATAGACGTTTGACTTATTATCTTTTGCAGCTTGTCAAATGTCCTCAGGCACAGTTCCAAAAAGAACCCAAAATTGTGTTAAAAATATCAGCACTAAAGCAAAATCACATGTCATTTCACTAATTCCAGTCACATTTTCCAAAATTAGCCTAAATTTCTGACATGATACTAAACCTATACACATGCCACGATTCCTGAATTAATTGACAAATATTCTCTTCCAGGCAATCCTTGGTAATTAATACCCTATTCGAAAACAAATATAATAAGAACAATATACTTCGAAAGCGAAATGCAAATTGCTTGGGGGATAAAAATTTGAATATAAAATTGTCTAGTCTGAATCCCAAACCTGAGCATCATCCACTATATTAAATAAACTTTTCTTATGAAATAAAACGCATGTTCCTCAAGGATGACTTGATAATGATTTTCCTTCTAGATGCCAGCACCAGGCCTTGGAAATAACTGAGACTTGTGGCTCAGTGTGGCCAGGGATCACTTTTGAAAACAATGTTAAGGGTGATAAAATGATATCTGGCTAGCTTGTCTTTCCCTGACACAATTGCTTTTGTTATGCACGGGTTGAATTTCTTGGACAATGGAACCACAGTTTCACCCATTTTTCTTCCATCACCTTCACTAGATCCCACGATGGACATCAAGATGCCAGATCCAGATCTTTCGGCGACAGCTGTTACCCAGCTGCTTGCAGTACTAATAGCAGGAATCCTTTCAGTGGCAGCCCTTTCAGGAAAGGCCTCAGCTGCAGAGAATTCCCGTGCCCAAGGTCATGCCCATCCAGGAGAGACTGCGGTGCAGTGACTGACTGACCCCGCTGGTGTGCAAGGTGCCCAGTGCACAATTTTGACAGGCCCTTTTAGCTATAGAGTTCTCTGCCGGAGTCAGCTGAAGCTACTGCTTGAGACTGCCATGGGGTTTGACTTCTCCATCTACTCTACCCTGCTGCTTCTCTCTTTCTTCCACAGATGTACCCAAGGGCTGAGACCAAAATTCAGTCTCTGAGTCTGCTGCTCAAGGAACCCAACTGACAGAGAGAGTCTGAATGGATTCATTTCGAGCATATCCAACAGGATAATATAGAGAATTATTAACCATGTGATTTGGCTTCCCCAGTCATAGCCTTTTCATGCTTGAATCTTGCTCCCATGAGTGCTCTTTTTTTCCAGAGCTAAACAGGCAGGGACACAAAAGTTGGAGAAGCAGAAACAGGAGACCAAGTGGGAGCCAGAAGTGCTGCAGGTCCAGCCTCTGCTCTGCACAAACAAGGTGAGTTAGCAGCTCAGCGAGCACCTGTGTGAGCGGCCACAGGCATTGGTGCCTTGCACTGTCTTCCAACTGCAAAAGGTGTATTCTTCACCTTCGCCTGCCCATTCCCATGCAAAATGTGTCTTAGTGAAAGGGAATTCTGACAAACACAGTTCCAGCTTAGCTAAGGTGACATAATACAAACTCTCGACATATATATACCATATTTAACCCTCACACTAAACCTATTTTTGCCTGCATCTTACAGATGAACACAAGGCACAGAGAGGATAAGTCATTTGCCGGAATATGTGCAACTAGTACCCAGATTGGGCTAACTTCCCATAGATAACAATTACACAATGTGGACAAATTATAAAATAATAATTTCAAGGTATAGAAAAAAAACAAAAGGCGGCAGAAACTGGACAGAAATTTACCCTTGAAATATATCTGTACTTGGTGAAATTTGTGTATTTACATCTTTTTTGCCTTTTTGTATGGCTAGATCTCTATATGGTGAGGGAACATGGAAAGCTTTATACGAACTGCACAGATCACATGCCCAGGAAGCCCTGGATGCAGTTGCTATTTGCCATTTTCATTCAGGAGGAGCAGGTTTTGTGGCTACAAGAAGAGAGTTTAGATGTTGTAGGTTTAAGGCAAAGCATTTGATGGTGCTCAGGAAACAATAATATTTACTTTATTTTTTTAAATTTTTTATTTATTTATGATAGTCACCCAGAGAGAGAGAGAGAGAGAGGCAGAGACATAGGCAGAGGGAGAAGCAGGCCCCATGCGCCGGGAGCCTGACGTGGGATTTGATCCCGGGTCTCCAGGATCGCGCCCTGGGCTAAAGGCAGGCGCTAAACTGCTGCGCCACCCAGGGATCCCAATATTTACTTTAAATATAAAGCATCTTACACGTCTAAAAATCCATCCAATCACTGGAATTTCTGTTTGTTGAATGTTAAGCTACTGAATATAGAGAAATACCTGAACATTGGCAAGTCACTTCGATAGATTTTACATTAATCACTATTGAATTACATTTGTTTTTAGGTTTCAACAATATATCACCCTTTACAGATTACAGGAGATAACTTATAATTCTACCTGTGCCTTTAGATTTGAAATATTATTATATGTACGATTTTCATTTCCATTGTACTTTAACCCTCTTAGATGTTCTGTGCAATTAAGCCAATGTTTGATGATTTTTTTTTTTTTTAGTTCTTATTCTAGTGTTTTAGTTTTGTGTACTACTAGTAACTTTGGCTATCTAAGCCATTATATAAATAACAATACTGACTACTAGTCAGAACAACCTAGAGGAAAATGGGTATCATATCTGAATTGTCTGTTTATCTTATATTCTCTATACTTTTGCAGCTGCAGCATAATATCTAAATGCAAATAGATGAACCATAATTGTCTTACAGTTATTATTATTCTATAAAGAGCACAACCGCTTGAATTTAATGAGCATACTCACGTATAATATTACTTATCCTACAGTAACTTCTACATATTCTAGAAAACTGTTAGAGGAAAAAAATGAGCTAGGGAAAAAGGCTGTCATGAACAAGTCTAATTGGGGACTACAGAAAGTGAATTCACTCACATGGGACTTTTTTTTTTTTTTTCCCATTTCATTTTCAGTCACAAGTTCCTCTTTCTTTTTATCTTTTTTAAACAAAGTTTATTTATTTAAGTAATCTCTACACCCAACGTGGGACTCAAACTCACGACCCCAAGATCAAGAGTCACATGCTCTACGGACTGAACCAGCCAGGAGCCCCTCCTCATCTTCCTAAGAGAAGAAAGCAACATAAAGCTTTGTATGTACTACCGAGCATTTTTATAAAGACAGAATAAGTGAAAGTTTTCTTCATGGTAAAGAAAAAGAAATTCAGAAGTGTAATTCTATACAAAAAATGGTTTTGTAAATATTGATAGTGACAAACTGAAATGGAATTTCTATGCAAAAAAAAGTTAATTTGCATAATCTTTAAAACTTTACTTTGCTATTGTATATATATTTTGTCTTTAAATTTTAAGTCTAAAAAAATAAACCCACTTAGAGATTGAACCAGTTTAAATGAATAACATACTCAGTTTATGAAATTATAAATGCTTCATGAAATCTGACCACGAGAGAGAGAGAGACTTTAAAAATCACCAAATGCTAGGAAATTAAGCCTGTCTCTATTAATAAAGAAAGCTGTGTACCTCTGCAAAAGAGCTTAAGTTCAATGTTATGTGGAAAACATAGATTTTGTTTATATTGTTTTTTAACTATTATCAAGCCACTCGTAGCTATAAATTATTTTGTTAAATGAGATAATAATTATACCATAAATATTATTAAATTATACAATAAATATTACTTAATGTATTTTCTTGTGTAGAAATATGCTTTCTTAGAATAAATAAAATCCAGTGTCTTAGTTCCCCACTTTGCAAGTCTAATTCATCTTTTACTAGGTTTTTTGTTAGTAAGTCCTTCTGGTATTTGTAGCTATAAGGAACCCTAATAAATATTTTCAGAAATATCAAATAAGTCTAATTCCCTTTATCCTCTTTTGACATAATGTTGAGCATTCTCACAACAGTAATTGTGATATAATTAGAATTGGCTCTACTTTGTCTATATTCATGCAGAATCATGGTGTTATGATCTGAACCCAATGCTCTGGATTTTAGCAGACAAGGCAAAACAAAAATTCTCATCTTTGGCATTTTAGACACTGTATTTATAAGGAATTAGGATTTATATGTTAACTGTTTTGCCTATATCTTACCTTCCATATATTGAATTTAATAAGCCCCCAAATTATAATCTATTCCAAAAGTACAATCCCTACTCCATTGGCTCCTCCAAATTATATCTGTTACAGAGTAACTCTGTAACAGAACCCTGGCCTGCTCAAAATAAGTGAACTTTTCCGAACTTCTACTACTGCATAATTAAGGAAAACACACTCACCCTAACAGCATGGTTAAAAAGAGAAAATTAGATAATATAAATTGAATTCTCACATATCAAATGTACAAATTACGCATAGTAACGTGGTGTTTTAAACTAGGTAGCTATGGGTATTTTAATTTGGGAGCATATATGCAAGGCTTTTAAATGTTTCTGTCAAAGTTCCCCTTGTTAGATCTGGCTCACCGTTTCAGTTTATTGACATCTTTTTGAATACAGATTCTGTTTTCCAGCCAATTTATTCTTTCCACTTTTGTGTCATCTGTAATTTTGATAATCATGTTTTTCAGAACTTGGCTGCAGTGACTGACAATATTAGCAAGACAGAGCCTCCTCTTTGTGTAGCCAACCACATATAATTTTGACTAACTGCACTCATATCCAGGGCTTGGGTCTACTGTTTCTTGTGGAAATATCATAAGAGAAAATGCCACATGCTCTGCTGATGTCCAGATGTACACAGTGCTCTGCTCTACTATCCTCATAAGCTATCATGAAATGAAGGTTCCCTAGCTTCACATGACTTGTTCTTGTGAACTCTGCTGGTCACTCTTGATAAAGGCCTGTTTTGGAACTAAGATTTTCTTTACTTGAATGTTACTTCTAGAGCTGGAGACCTTCACAATCTATCAAGTCCTACATGGCCTGGGATATCAAGGGAACATATTTTGTCATAAAGCACAGGCTTCTTCATTCTAACAGACCGTACAGGTCCATATGCACCTCAGTCCTATCTCTTCTTAATGCATGGAACCATCCCTGCTATAACAATATGGCATTTTCAAAGACGGTCAAGGTCAATGACCATTGCCAAAAATTTCTCACTATGTTCAGAGATCATTTGTTTGGGTCAGGACACTTGAATTCATACTTAGGAGCATGGTAAATTTGTAGGCTTGTATTCCCTCTTGTCAATATTTGGGAAAAGGAAAAGATAGAGACTACAAAATTAAAATAATGATTAGCTATGTCACTTCCAATATCTGTGATGCCATCCACAGAACTTTCTTTCTCATGCTAATTCTTGCTCTAAAGCAGTGTTTATGAAGGACAGTAGTATCTAGATAGAAAAGCTTAGGCCTAGTACTTCAGAGGTGATAGTAGGAATTAAAAAACAATTTTAATCTAGACATAATAAAGGTACCTGTAGTAGGCATAATTCATAGATGGCACCAGTAGACTCCCAGCCCCTGCTCTATGCACACCTTCTCCCAGATATTCATCCAAACACTAACCTAGGTACTGCTGAGAAGGGTTTTGATAATATAATTAAGATCCCAAATCAATTGACCTTAAGATATGGTGATTATCTGGGTAGGCTTGATCCCTTTAAAAGCAACAGTTTTCTCCAGCTAATAAAAGAAGAGGAAGTCAGAGAGACATGCTCCAGTTGGCCTACAAAGCAAATATACATGTGTGAATTGCTATAGGGACCACATGGCAAGAAACTAAGGACAGCCTCTAGATTCTGAGAGCAGTCTACAGCTAGCAGGAGAAGGAGGACCTCAGTCCTACAACCACAAGGCAATTAATTCTAACAACCCGCAAGCTTGAAAGAGGACCCCTAGCTCCAGATAAGAACTAGACAACACCTTAATGTCAGCCCAGTGAGTCTGTGAGCAAGAATCCGTCCATGCCATGCCCAGAGTTCTCTTTACAAAACTGAGGTAATAAATTTGTGTTGTTTTAAGTCACTAAGTTTGAGGTAATGTGCTATACAGCAACAGAAAACTAACATAATGCACGTATTGCAAGTGCACAAGACAATGAATTTTCATGAAGTATAATCAGTATCCTGAACAAGAAATAGTACAATATCCCAGAAGGTGCTCTCATGATCTCTTCCAGCCACTGCCCCACCCACTACTCACCATTCTTCCAACTCTGCTCCCAGGAGAAGCAAGTGCTCAGACTTCCCAGAGTATAGGTTAGTTTAGTCTGTTTAAGTACTTTATATGAATGGAAAAATTCATTATATGCTCTTTTGGTGTTGCCTCTCTGGCTTAAATGGACAATATCACTGGTAAGATATATCTAACTTGGTACAAAGAGTCATAGATATTTCATTCTCATTGCTGTATAATACTCTATTGTGTGAATAAAGCACAATTTATTTATTCATTTGACTTGTTGGTCATATAGGTAGCTTCCAGTGCAGGGTCTATTTTAAAGAATAATACAGTCTAGCATATGTCTTTTGGTATGCATAATACCTAGTTTTAAACTAAGATAAAAAATATCAGTCATTCCAGAAAACTGTATTAAGATCCAATACTGAGAAAAGATTATGTATTTTTAATCAGAAACCCTGGATTTATGTTGTGGACAGCTACATTCTTGATGTGATTTTGATCAACTTACTTAATCTTCTTTACTCAGTTCCTACATTTCTAAAATACAGAGTATTAAAAACATAATCTCTGACTTCTCTTGAGGATTAAAATCTGTACTGTCCAATACAGTAGCCACTACCACATGTAGACTCTTAAATTTATTGTAAATTATTCAAATTAAACTTAAAACCAAGTTCTTTGGTCACACTCGACATATTTCAGTTGCTAAATAATCACATTATTGGACATTGCTGTATGTATATGAAGGATTTGAGCCACACAGGCACTCTTACATTATTACTCAATAAATGATTGTGTGTCACATGTTTTCTCCACTCAATCCCATTACAATTATGAGGCATTCATTCTCCCACCTGAATAATGTCCTAAGTTACTCAGGCATCCACAGAAGTTATCTCAATAATGCTTCTGAAAGTTTTGTCCAGTACTTTGAACTATCTTTTATTTTACCTGTTTTCTCTCTCCTTTTGGTGATAGACACAGTGAGATCCAAGACATGGGGACAGGTCAATGATATGGCTTCCTTTTTATCTTCTCCCTGCAGGACCTCCTGGAAGTGTCATCATACCAGACCACAGTGGACTAAGCCTGTCCTTTGGACTCAGAAAATAAATCATCCGTGCTCATCACTAAGCACCCCTCTGTCACAATGTTTAAATTGTCCAGGTATCTTGTCAACATCCCACAGAGTCATATGGACAGCACTCCTCCCATTTCCCACTTAAAAACTCATTTCTCCTTGGAATTCAGGCATAGGATCTTTGGGAATAGTTTAAGGATAAACTTGAGAATCACCAAGCTGTGCTCAAAATACTCTTTCTCTTTGCAACAGATATTTCTTTCCTTTAAATTATTTTTCTTCTTCTGTTTTTTTTTATTTCATTTTGTGGTTTTCTTTTCAAAAAGTACGATATTATTATTATTATTATTATTATTATTATTATTATTTATTAGTAAAGTTTACTATATGACAAATGTCATGATAGGTGCTTTGGGAGTTGAAAATGTCACGGCCTTTGTCATTCAGAATTTACAGGAAAGAAGAAAAGATCTAATCTCAAATAATTATAATCTGAGGTAGACAATTATGTTGCTAGCAGTAAACATGTTTATCTCTATCATTTCTATCATACTTATAAGTTTCAAACATAGAAATAACAGAAATCAGCAAACAGCATCATCTGATTTTATTTCCCCTTTTGTTTCTTTTATTTTCTCTTCAGAACTATTCATCTGTATAGGCAAGGAAGCAACTCTATATGTGATGTGACTTTAAGAAACACTAAATATCTCATTTGCATCATTTTTTTTTTCTTTCTAGGCTACCCAAAGCTTTCAGTTTCATATGGAGGCCATTTACATCCATCAGATTCTTATTAAAGCATAAAAATATCATTTGGGAGTTGACAGGTGAAAAGGTTGCTTGATGATCCATTGGTATTTCCTGAACTCCGATAAACAAGGGGGTTTCTTGGGTAGTGTAACAAAGAGAGTGAGGGAAAAGGAAGGGAGGAGAAAGCTTGGGAGGTGAGTAGCTCTGGATGCTCCCGCCTGGAAGCTGCGCTGGGAACCTCCCAGGAGCCCAGAGGCGGAGAAGAGTTGAAGAGAGAGGATGAAGACAGAGAAATATATTGGGACATGATGACAGTCTAAGGCCATTGTTTGTGAAAATCCATTTCACTATGTCTATATGCTTGTCATGATCTGTCTCTGCTATATTTCATATACTTGTGCTTAGCCATTCCTCATTAAATGCCTCCAATTTGGAATCAAAGGATCACATAGGAAGGCTTTTTTCAAAGAGCATGAAGTATTTTGAACTCTCCAAAAGACTTCCAGAAATATTTTTGGTACAAATGTGTCATTTTAAAGTTGGAAAGCAGTATGGAACCACATGATGTATATGCATAGCAGCCAGAATTCATATTCTTGCATAAAGATTGTAAGACTGATCCAATATACAGACAGATTGTGAGGGAAGAAAAGACATATTAAGACAGGAGAGATTGCTCAGTAAAGGCTTTACTGAGCTGTTCTTATTGAAATAAAATAAATGAAGAGTTCTTTAGGTTAAAACAGATCTTAGAATAGTTTACAGTAGCTACGAAGCTAGAGCCAGACAATCCTAAACTGTATCTCTTGAGGTATCAAATGCTGCAGCAACATCTCTAATCTGTCACATACAAAGTCAAGATGGAATATATATGTAAACCCTATATCACATATCATAAGCTCTTTGATTCTCTCCACTTCTAACAGGAAGACATTTTATGCTAAATGTAGTACATATGCACATGCAATATGTGGAATTTTTAGCATGATGCACAGCCTCATACATATTTGTGGTATTACTCTTTACTACTATTTCCATAGGTCAGTGATTCACAGTTTGATCCACAGACTGACAGCATCAGCATCACCTGAAAACTTGTCAGAAATGTAATCTCAGCACCACGACCCTCCCCCGCCAGCTCCCAGACTGCCCTGATGTCTGCTTATCACAGACTCTGGAGGAGAGATCCAGGGTTTTGTGTTTTAGCAAGCCCTTCAGGTACTGTGATGCAGGGCTCTGACAAAGCCCTTCAGGCTGGGATTGCATCATTGTGAAAGGGGAGTGTGACTGACAAGAAATTTTCAGTAGTCCTTTTATTGTGAAGAAAAGTGGTGTACAGGAGGTTCCTCACCTCCCTCATGCCTCCTATTGAGCATTAACAACCACATTTTTGTGCAAAAGGCCATTTTAAGACTCCATCATCATAATATGTTTTCAATTTAAAAGTTTATTCTGAAAAACTTAAAAATTATATTACCATATTATCTAGTTTTCCACTTCCGGATATATATCCAAAAGGATTCAAAACAGGGATTCAAAGAGGTACATGTATGCCCATGTTCACAACACTATTATTCACACACACAAAAAAAATTCAGAACAAACACACACAATTGATTTCTATTATCTGCCTTGGATCTGTACTCCAGTTTTTGATGTTAGCCCCCTGCTCACTCATCTTAACTAAAATTTTTTCCCTGTTGATGGGAGGGGGAGTGGGCTTGTGGATCTGAAGGCATTACTTATCATCTTGACTCTGGAAATAGTCTAACTCTGCACACATAGTTGTGTGCAGTATGACCTTTATTTTCTCAGTAAGGGAGTTGAAAAAATTATTTCTAAGGTTCCTTCTAGCCCCGAACTTGTGACTTTATATGTCATATTGAGAACTAGACCTTCTCTTTTCTTAAGAAACTCACAAAATTATCTGTCTTAAAAGTTGCCTTTTGGAGGTTAGAACCATCACTTTGTATGCTAAAGGCTCAAAAATAGATAATAAATACACACTACCTAATAAAGGACTCACACATGACAATCTGAGAAATGTCACTAGTGCTAAAAAATTCCAAGACAATTTCTGAGGAAAAACCACACCAAGATTAGCTTGGTAAAATGAGAATTTGGGCTTGGAAAGAAGGGACTGACTACAAAGCTTTTGCATAAGCAAGACTGTAATTTATGCGCCTTTGACAGGCTACATAACAGGTGTCAGTGGGGTCTTCACTCACATTGTTCCATTTCACATATTATGGTGGAAAAGTGTATTTTAAAAATTTATTTAACTGTAGTTTTTATTTATTTATTTGAGAGAGAGTGAACACAACAGCAGGGGAAGGAAGAGGGAGAAGGACAAGCAGGCTCCACGCTGAGCTCAGAGCCCGATGTGGGGCCAGATCCCATGACTTTGAGATCACGACCTGAGCAGAAATCAAGAGTCCAATGCTCAACCGACTAACCTCCCCCCAAGATACCAGGAAAGGTTTATTTTTAAGAAAAAACGAATACCCATCATTTGCTTTGATGTGGATGGAACTGGAGGGTATTAATGCTGAGTGAAATAAGTCAATCAGAGAAGGACAATCATTATATGGCTTCACTCATACGGGGAATATAAGAAATAGTGAAAGGGATTATAGGGGAAAGGAGGGAAAATGAGTGGGAAAAATTAGAGAGGGTGACAAAACATGAGAGACTCTTAACTCTGGGAAACAAAGGGTAGTGGAAGGGGAGGCAGGTGGGGGGATGGGGTGACTGGGTGACGGACACCGAGGAGGGCACTTGACGGGATGAGCACTGGGTGTTATACTATATGTTGGCAAATCGAACTTCAATTAAACAAATTAAAAATATTTTTTTAAAGAAATAAATTGTAGTAGCAGTTATCAAGTGTTTACTGTGTGTCCAGCACTGTTTGAAATGTATTAAATGTATTAACTTAATCCAATATTGAAACAACCCATTGAGATTGGTAAAAATACCATTTCAATTATCTAGATAAGAAAATTGAAGCACAGATGTAAAAAATCAAATCATACTCAAGACAACAAGAAGCAGAGTTGAGATTTGAACTCAAGGACTCTGCAGTTGGCTCTTCATTTCCAATTCTCAGCCAGTATGCTATACCATTTATTGAAGTAATGGAATCACTTAAATAAGAGTGACTGATTGCATTTCATCACAAAATAACTTTAGTTTTGTCTCTCACTGTCTCTCTGTGTTTGAGTAAGGATAGTTTATTATGCTCAGGATGAAAATTCAAGGCAAGTCCTATAGCTTCTAGTCACACTAAGGTAATAAATATTCAACTGTTGCTTTCAGTTCCAAAGCACAGTCTCCTTCAGTAATTGAGATATTCAGTGTCACAAAATAATTTTTAAAACGTCTCAATTTGGGGCACCTGGGTGGCTCAGTGGTTAAGCATCTTCCTTTGGCTCAGGTCATGATCCCAGGGACCTGGGATCGAGTCCCACAACAGGCTCTCCGCAGGAAGCCTGCCTCTCCCTCTGCCTATGTCTCTGCCTCTCTCTGTGTGTCTCTCATGAATAAATAAATAAAATCTTTTTAAAGAAAGTCTCAATTTGCTCTAAAATTTAGTCTTCTCACCTGCCTGAGCTTGTTCTCACTTCAGATGCAAGTGAACTTTATTATCACCTACGCTGTTTTCATACTCTGCTGATTTCACTGATCAGAATGTATGATTATAACACGAGTGAATACTGGGGAATGAGAGGAGGTAGCTTGACCAGGAAAGTTCTTGTTTTCCTTCCTACATATGCTTTTCTATGGTACTTGTCACTACCTGCATAGTCTGAATTTATTGATTGATTATTTCTCCATATTATTATTTTTTATGGTGAAAAAATTTATATTTAGATTTATAGCCAGCTGGACTCAGTTTAGACTATCCCAATTTTGTTGGCAACATCCCAAGCATCATAGTCAGGAGCCAGTTGAACATATGCTTTCTTCTCTCCATCAGGCCTGATCAAGGTGTTGACCTAGGCCACATCAATGTCATAGAGCTTCTTCACAGCCTGTTTGATCTGGTGCTTATTGGCCTTGACATCCACAATGAACACAAGTGTGTTGTTGTCTTCTATTTTCTTCATGGCTGACTTTAGTAGTCAAGGGGAACTTGATGATGGCATAGTGATCAAGCTTGTTTCTCCTGGGAGTGCTCTTTTGAGGATATTTGGGCTGCCTTTGGAAATGCAGGGTCTTGGGTCGTCGGAATGCAGGTGATGTGCAGAATTTTGTGTGTGTGTGTGACTGTGCACACCTTTCAACACTGCTTTCTTAGCTTTCAAAGCCTTTGCTTTGGCTTCGGCTTTGGGACAGGCAGGGGCTTCCTTCTTCGCCTTCAGCATCATCTTTGTGAAAGGGCTATTTCTCCATATTATAATAAGAACAAAGAGCGGGATCCCTGGGTGGCGCAGCGGTTTGGCGCCTGCCTTTGGCCCAGGGCGCGATCCTAGAGACCCGGGATTGAATCCCACGTTGGGCTCCCAGTGCATGGAGCCTGCTTCTCCCTCTGCCTGTGTCTCTGACTCTCTCTCTCTCTCTCTCTCTCTGTGACTATCATAAATAACAAAAACAAAAACCAAAGAGCAAGGGTTCTGTCTTCATTAATGCTTAGAAGAGTGCCTGGCACATAGGGTAATGGCATGGTGATTTAACTTCAGCACTCTTTGGACCTGATAGGTGGTTAAATCTGACTTTGTTTTGTTCATGGGCACTTGTGATGGATTAACTGAAAAAAATGCCCCCAAATCTTTACCCCTCTTTTATCCATCACCTTCTTCCTGAAATTTGATAATGCTCCTTCACTTTGGCTCTAGGGATGGCTACATGACTTGTTTTGGCCAATGGAATTGAAAAATCATGTTGGAAGTAGGGGCTTGAAAAACACTTGTGTAAATGGGCTTGCCCTCACTTTTGTGCCTCTGCCACTGCCATGAGAACAAGCTTATCCTAGCTTCCCAGAGGATAAGAGACATATGCCATCTCAGTTGTTCCAGCCTAAAGCATCTGAGATAAAGCTGAGAGTCAACCGATCCCTAAAGGCATATATAAGCCAAGCCAGAATCAATAGAGACATCTATGTGACACCCCTAGATGTATGAATTATAAAGTTGTTATTGTATGTGGATGAGGTTTTGTTTTTTTCTTTGGTAGGCAGGTTGCTTGCTCATTATGTAATATTACTATGACAATAGATGTCTGATACAGATACTCCCATGAGTTCTTTTGGGACTCCCCTAATTATGGGGAAATATCTCACATGCTTTTTCATCAGTGAGGAAAATCATAGGCATTTCTAAGCTCATGAGTTGACCTTTTTCATTCTCCAGCCCCTAGATAACTGGAAAAACTTCCAGATTGTTCTATGGCCTAACATTTCCAGGGGCTTCACTGAACACAATCTAAGAAAACCATCTTCTTTCTTTCTCTTGGTCCACATCTGAGACACAGGAAATAGTCATACAATTTTAACTCAAATAAACACTTGGAGTGTAATCTAATTGCTACAAAAACAGCTCTCTCTTGCTGCTAGTATGAGTTAAATGCCAGTTCCCTGTGTACATGAAATTTATAGGGATACATATTAACTTCATTGTGACATCTCATTAAAGCACCTCTATTTTTTATTTGATAAATTTGGCATGTTACAATTCATAAATTTAAGGTGTATGGTGTATGACTTTGATACATTTATTTATTACAATATGATTGCTACTGAAGCAATATTTATCACATTACATCATTATACTGAATGCTATTGACTATATTCATTATACTATACATTAGATCTGTATAGTTTATTTACCACTCATTACACTCTCTGCTGACTGGGGGTTTGTAGGTAATACCATACCTTCTCCTCTGGGAGGGGAAAAAAAATTCTATTTCCTATTGTCTCTAAATAAACTTGCTAAAAATATTACCAAATAAACTCATAGAAGCTCCTATGATTTCATTTGAGGTTAGAAAGTATCATTCTATCCTTCCCACTGTGGGGGAAAGGAGGTCCCTAAGGCACAGTATCACCAAATTCCCTTCCCAATCTTTCTTAATTGAACCCACCATTTAATATCCTTATAGGGTTAAAAAGACTAAAATTCTTCTAAATGCTTCCTTGGTAACTTTTAACATTTTCACATCTTGGTCTAATACAGTATTTTATAATGTGATTTAGTCGACACTTCCATTTTGAAATAGTATTATACTATGTTTCTTGAACACGTACCAATACTCCAGATTCTGGAAGATAAGTGTAAATCCTGGTTTGTTTGTTTGTTAGTTTTTAAGCAAAGATCACTGGGTCAGTAAAAATAATATTCACTCTGACCATTGTCACTGAAGACTTCCTCATCCTCTGCTTCTCCTTATCACAGATCTCTGAAAATTTGCTTACATTATATAAATTTCTTCCTTTTCATCACCCAACCCAAAATTAAACATACACACACACTCCTTATGCAACATGTGCATACACACACACACACACACACACACATTCATGTCCAAGGAAGATAAAGTAAAAAGGAATGCAAAAAAAGATAGATTTCTATATGCATCATTTTTTCTGCATGTATTGTCTGATTTCATTCAACCATATTGTTTGGTTGTTCACCGCTCAAAAGCTGTTCTTTGATGGTATACATACAGCATGGACAAATCTTATAAAAGATTGAAATTAAACCTGAAATTTGGACAAGGCTGCAGCCAGAGACACATCCTCAATTTCAGCCACGGAGAAAACACCCACTTATGGGAAAAGCACAATTGTGAAGAAATGAAAAAACAAACAAACATGTGCAGTTGTCGTCAGGAGCCCAGGATAAAAAGAAAACAAATAAAGTAAAAAAACAGGGAAATTCCAATAAATAAGCAAAGCATACTGGTGTATAATTAAAAGCAAAGTGATATTTGGGGACCATGAGCAGGCAGGTGTTGAGCATTTATGCAAGGCTAGCTGCTGTGACAGAGTCCTCCTAATTAGGTGGGTTGTTGGAGTAGATAAAGAAATTGCCAGAATCAAGTGAAGCTCCAATCTTGCAGGCACCAGAATATTTCGTAGCTTATTAAAGAAAATGGCAATGAATTAATGAGCTACTACTTACTGGGTGCTTATTATATTTGAGCCCTGAAGTTAACAGTTCAAGTTAATTTAATACTTGTGAGATAATGTTATTTAATCCATTATAGGAGGTAGGAAAACAAAGTTTATGTAAGTTAAAGTTATGGTCACACAGTAAGGAAATACTTGATTCACACTCCCCTTCTATGGTGATGAGGTGATTACTGAGAAATGACTGCGTGGCAAGAAGCTACATATGCCAGCATCCTTTGTATCTAGCTAAGTCCTTATGACTAGTTCTCATGAGTGGCTTGTGAGGGGAGTGATCTGTTTCTCTTCTACATCAAAGTGGCTAAGAAGTGATTGTTGCCTTCTCTACCCTTTCTTTCTGTCATTTTCTGGCTGTGAGCAAATGTCTCCAGAGCCCTAGCCTACAGTGGAGCCACCAGATGGAAACAATTGGGCCTTATTCATTTTGTAAGAAAGAAACACTTATTATTTATCTAGTTTAGGGGCCTATCAGTTATGGCATCTATCTTAACATGCACTTATGCAGGCTTCTTAATCACTGGGACGTATCACCTTAATAAAAAAAAAAAAATCTAAAACATGTTGGGTGAGTGTTCCTGCTTTGAGGGGTTGTTTTAAGAATTTAGTTAACATACTTGTGGAAACCTCTTAGCACAGTATGTACACATAGGTAGCACCATATATGTTTGGAATTACTGGAATGATGATAATTTTGTAGCTTTGCTTTAAATGCATTTGCTCATTTGACAAGGAAAGATGGAATTTTTTTTGGAAAGATTGAATTTTTAAAAATATTTTATCTTATTATTTATTCATGAGAGACCCACACAAAGAAAGAGAGGCAGAGATATAGGCAGAGGGAGAAGCGGGCTCCATGCAGGGAGCCCGACCTGGGACTCATCCCGGGTCTCATGATCATGCCCTGGGCTGAAGGTGGCGCTAAACCGCTGAGCCACTGGGGCTGCCTGCAAAGATGGAATTTTTAAGCGAATTCAATAAATATGGAAACTGAGTATCAGAAGAATCAAATAATTTGTTTGTCACATAGCGGGAATAAATTCAAGTCCTTGGCTAAAAAAATTGTGCTGCAACATTATGATACTTCCCAGGTCAGAAAATAGGAAACCAAAACTTCCTGGGTTTGTTAAGCAGTATGGAGTTAAAAGGTATGGCTGAAGCCTTGAGAAGAATTTAGAAGCTCATTTATTCTGGTTGGGATACAAGATCAGGAATGAGTCAAAGAGGAAGATTGATGATAAATGACTTCAATTCCTCCAACATAAAGTTAGGATTGGAGTTGAATTGCCAGTAGAAAGTCAAAGACTACAGCTTTGTAAATATTAAGACTCCTGAGGCTGAATCTCCTCATTTCTTTTGGGCATATATTTATTTCATGTACAGGCATGGAAATAGCATGGGGATATGAAATCACTTTGTCAGGAATGCACTCAATTTAAAATCACTACGAAACAAGTTTTTAACAGACTATCTTTATTTCATTTAAATAAAAATTACCCAAGTGGGAATGGCATGATTCACAATTATCCAATATAACTTTCTGCAATGATGGGAATATATCTATGCTATTAAATATGTCAGCCAGTGCCCACATATGGCTACAGAGCATTTAAAATGTAACTAGTGCACATAAGAAACTAAATTTTTAAATGTTTTAACTTTAATTCAAATAGCCACATGTAGCTAGTGGCAATTCTAGACTACAAGTATTATTCTAGTGAAGACACTAGATATTTAATGCACATTTGTGTGTGAATTAAAATGCTGCTTGAAATTTGTGGTGGAAACAGGAGCTGTACAGCAACATGAAAAGAAATACAAGGTTTGGAGAACTGAAGTTATGGGTACATAAATGTAGACAAATTCAGTCTAAATAGTCAAATCCATGTCATTGGAGTATCAGAAGCCCAGACTGAAGGCAATTTGCAAGGACATAATGCCTGGCTATGTGAACAGACCTATGTTCCAAATCCTAAATCAAATATTTAGTTTACTTCTGGGCTTCCAAAGTCTCCATCTACCATTAGATCCCCATTAATGAATGAATTTGCCTTCCACTTTAATGGGAAAAGAGATACTAAAATGTGGATTTCTTCAGGTTTCCTTCCCACTCTCTTAAAGTCTGTCTTTATTTTAATGTGCTCTCCCCCATTTTTTTTTTTCAGGGAGAAAGGAAAAGCTATTTGATGTCAATTATATATCTCCTTAATTTACTCTTGACTTCACTGACATGACCTTTCTCAGGGATCATCATATTAAACTGGGCCACTTTTAGAAGTTTAGTTTAACCTTTATTCACTTCTCTCTGGTTAAGTTTATAAGTATACTCAAAAGACTACAGTCATTAAGGTCAACCAACCAACAGTATCTTTTTCCCACTATTGCCAGTGGTTATGTGTACACCAGGTTCATTTCCTTACCTCCCTCATCCTTGCAGTCACGTCTTCCTGGTTTCTTCTCCCAATATCTAATGAGGTGCCTCTTTCAAAATTCAAACTGTCCTCAATGAACAATTTGAATTGTTAAGTACAAAATTGTATTTAGTAATATCTATAATTGATAGGTGTTGATGATGTCAGGTTTTAGGAAGATGTTATGGTGTGTGAATTTGCATGGCTCAGTTGACAGATGGATTAGAGATGTCAACTTTTATCGGAGGCATGTTGTTTTTATTTTCCTCTGAATGGCTAGAGAATATGTCCACATATTGATTGATAGTGATATACCTTTGCTATCAGTGTAGTTATTCCAAAGGACTGTATATCTTTTGCACGGCATTTAACTTCATTTAAAATGTTCTGAAATAAAATGAAATTGCTATGTTACAAAGAAAATAGTATTGCCTGGCATATTAACAAAAAGGTACTAAACTTAGTTCATGGAAATAGTTTGAAATTTTAGTGACAGAATTAAACATCCTTACTGTGGCAGCATTAAAGGGTCTGCAAAAGGGAACTCAATCTTCTGTTTCAAGTTGTAGTTTTATCTGACAGCTTAAATGTCTTTACGTGATAAGTGAGATTTTAATGTATACAAAAATATAGTTGTAGAGATGCTAAAACCACTCCTACTAAAATCTAGAGCATTAGAATATTCATGGATATTCACTAAGTCATGTCCATATTGCAGAATAAAGGTCATTTCAACAATTTAAATACTATTTTTTTATGCCTCTGAGAACTCAAGTAATTGATTTCTATTCAAAAGTGTCATAAATATTACATTAGTACTTGTTCATAAGCAAGAACATTTTTTCAATCATGTTTTAATATTTTATGTTCTTCTAAAAACACAAATTGCAAATTAATTGAAAAGCTATTGAGAAATTGGAAAGACAAGTTGAAATCATTTAAAAGTAAAGGCCTCCAACTTCAGCCCTATTAGAAAGATTATAAACAGAACTATAAGGAGCTTGAGTTCATAGTTAATATTATATCCCAGGAAAAGAAGGGTGAAAGGGATTAAGATGATTTGTTCAAAGCAATAAGTGATTTAGTAGCTGATTCAGGACTGGAGCAGTTTAAGGACCAGCCCCCCAGGCAGAGAGATACCTGTGGTTGCCTATATGTATGTGGTACAAACATAACAAAGGTATAAATAAGGAACAGATTGCTGGGTATCTCAGGTTTTCAGAGATAAGTGATATGATGTATCACTTTACATCATACTAAAAGGTAAAGAGTACCTTCAAACAGGATGGGGTGCCTGGGTGGCTCAGTCGGTTGGGCATCTACCTTTGGCTCACATCATGATCTCAGGGTCCTGGATCCAGCCCCACATCAGGCTCTCTGCTCCACGGGGAGTCTGCTTCTCCCTCTCCCTCTGCCTGCTGCTCCCCCTGCTTGGGCTCCCTCTCTCTCCATCAAATAAAGAATAAAATCTTGAAAAAAAAAACAAAACAGGAATTACAAAGCATTCTTGTTGGCTGACTCAGCCATATCACATATTTTTGCAATTCAAATAAAAAAATTGCAGTATGTAACTGTGATTAATATCACCGACCATGAGAACCATCTTGTTGACAATCCCCGGAAGCTTGCAGTCTTAAATAAAACTTAAACATCTATAAATTACGAGAGTGCTGTTTTGTATTATAATCTAAATTCTTATCTGGTGAGTATCACTTCAAATGATTTGCCTGCTTTGTCAAAGAAAGTTAGAGTGAATAAAAACCATCTAAAGAAATCGAGACTTTTAGAAACCTCCCCCACTGAATATTCTACTACAGCTCATGTTATGGAATTAGTAAATCAAATTGCTCCTGTAGGGACGCCTGGGTGGCTCAGCAGTTGAGCATCTGCCTTCAGCTCAGGGTGTGATCCTGGAGTCCCGGGAGTCCTGGGAATCCCAGGATCGAGTCCCACATCAGGTTCCATGCATGGACTCTGCTCCTCCCTCTGTCAGTGTCTCTGTCTCTCTCTTTGTATATTTCTCATGAATAAATAAATAAAAATCTTAAAAAAAACAAATTGCTCCTGTAAAATATTTCTTGGGTTCTATATATAACCCACATTACATATTATATATATAATATATTATATATTATATTAATATATATAAGTTTTATATATAAACCTTAAATATATCTCAAATTTTTAATGTCTAAGTCTGGTCACATCCAAGACTAGGGTTTTATTTTTTAGATTTAAATGTTAGTTTTTATTCCATACTTTTTAAAATAAAGAGAGAAGGAAGAGATGTATACTATGTATTAATTCTATGTCTCTAATATCCTTACATATAGAGAGTCATGCTGAACATTGTTATAACTATGCCAGACGGGATAAAAAATACTTTTCCATGGAACTAGAAATTTAGAAGGTTTTTATGCACATAGATCCAAAGATGTGCCCAAAAGATTAGCACAAATAAGCAAGTACCTATGCCATTATAATGATATTTTGACAGAATGTAAATGAAAAATTAATAATATACTAGTAATATATTAATTTGAAGAATGCCAAAATGCCCACATATGCTTAAGTATTTACCTTCTAGTACAAAAATTTCTACATTCATTTATTTGAGGTACAGAACATTAGATAAAATATAACTACTACTTAATTACTATCATTTAATAGTAATAGTATTAGAAGCAGCAGCAAAGAATTGTATTGAGCTAGTAGGTTGGTTTGGTTAAAATGCTTTTTTATATGTTAATCCACTTAACCTTTTTAATAGTCCTAGGAGATGTATACTAATACTCTCAATCTCATTTTCCATTTGAAGAAACTGAGGCATAGAAAAGTTCAATGATTTGCGCAAGGGCATACAAAGAGTAAGAAAAGATGGGATTTGAATCCAGATTATCTGGCTGCAGATTCTATGTTCTTAACCACCATTCTATATAGTCTCCATTAAAAAAGCAAAGTGTATTTTAACCTTGTTATGGATACTCTGACACATATAAAGCAGCAACACCTGAGAGCCAAGCAGGCCACATTTCAAAAAATGATTCTGGGACTTTAAAGTTGGGTCTAGATCTGCCATATGTTTTTGATCTGTACGGAATTTTTAGGCTTCATGAATATATTTCAATTTCCACATAATTTACCACCTTGGTCCCAGACACATTGCCAATATCAAGGCAGGATAGGAAACTAGTTTAACAACAAGAGATAACTTACGTCGTGTAGGTACAATTTCTCACAAAATAAAACACAAACATATTTGCTTTTCCTCCTCCAGGGACACACTTTTCACACACTTAGTACATTCTTTGCAGTCCTTTGTAAAGGAGAGAAAATCAATACTATGCTAGTGCCTTTGTGCAAATTAGAAAAGTGACCCGATCTCAAGTACTGTGCTGTGTCTATTGGAAATTTGTTACAGTAAATGGACTGTTGTAGAACAAGACACATTGCTTCTATCTGTTGTGATATTAAAAAAAAAAAAAAACGTTCAAATCGATGACATGTCTCATGTGAGTGTTGCTCCTACCTTAGATATGGCACCATATGGTATTGCATGACCTATGAGGCTATACTCAGTGGGAATGAATCCACAGCCAACCCAGTGATCATTAGCTGAATGTTTTGAGGGAGCAATCTTAACAGCTGGTATGCAAGGTTTCAATGGGAATTTGCTCCTTGGAATTTTAAATCCCATATTTACAATAACCACGTATTCCATTGGTAGCAATTGTGAAAATTAACAAAAGGAAACCTCATTTAAAATGGAGTCAAATGGGGTGTTTCTCATGCCCCACCACTCGTCTGTCACTTGCAGACACGTAGAGATGTACCATGCATTCTCCACAGGAAAAAGCCCATAGTCAACCATCCCAGAAGGAAGAAAGGTTTTCTTCTTGCCCAGCAACAGCTCAGCCAATGAGACTCTGTCACAATTCAGCCAATGAAAATCCACTACACCTTGAACACCCAGTTTACTCCAATGGACTTTTTGTTTGTAAGAACCCCTGCCAACTCCCCCTTCTCCCTATAAAAGAATATTCCCCTCCTTTGTTCTTGGGACTTACCTATGGTTTTGCCACAGCTTCCATGCCCCAAATTGCAATTCTCTGCTATTCTGAAATATACTAATTTTGCTGATAAAATATCTGGCTGTTTTATTTTTAAGGTTAACCCAATCTATGAGCATTAACACTAGTGAACTGGATTTCAGGCAAATTGTCAATCACCTCTATTAGAATTTCTATGTGTTCACTTGAATCGTATTGACCATATATATTTTCCTTTCATTGGTGGTAACTTTTCCCCAAGGGTGAGTTATCAGAGTCCACTGGCTTTTTCCATTCACTAGGACTTCTCTGGGTGGATTGGCTAGTTTAAATGGTACCATAAATGGGTTACAATCCATCTAGGGGTGGAGGATAACTGACTCCCTCTTTAGCATGTCATTGTTTCTCTTCTTATTCATCATTTGATTAATGTTCTTTATACTTTAATGGCCTAGAGTACTAATTTTCAGATACCAACTAGAAAGTTGGTCCCTTTTTCTAGTATTGATGCCTATCAAGAGAGCTAAGTGGTTTTTTAAGGTGGTTTAGTGCTGTTTGCTGTGATTCCTCTGCCTTTCTAGTACCAACTACAACAGCTAATTAGCCCAGAACCCAAGGTTGCAGGCATCGGTGGCACAGTGTGTGGTCCGCCACAGTCCCAAGCTTTCTGCCATGTCTCTGAAGTCACACAACCAGCACTTTGAAAATTTCAAATATTTCACTCTTCTCTCTCTCAACACATATAGGGTGGTACCACAGAGGGAAAGGCTCAACATCCTCGTTGCTGAGCAGATTTTGTTAATACTGACATTACAGTCAATAAAATCCATTTAGTCCAATACTTGTAGGCACATAGACAAGTGTAATGTTATCAATGCATGCCTTAAAAAAGATCCACACACATATGCCTGGTCTTCTCTGTCATGAGGCAGGAAATCTAATTGGTGAATAAAGTATGGAGTGTCACTATCAGATAGCTATATTTTGACCCAAAGTTATAATTTTTCTTTTCTTTCTTTGTCTCAATCTAGTATGGCCCCTAGAGATCTGATGCCTTTTATTTCTTCTTGGTATCACAGCCTTGACTTGATAATTCACTTAATAATTAAAAGCTTCTGCAGCTTTTTAGAAAACTTGAGGTTATACCCCCTTCACCCCTAAACTTTAAATTCACTAAAATTTTATGCTCTTATAGAAGTGAAAATATGAGTGTTTGATATGCCCCTTATTATAACAGTATCTCACCTACATGTTTGTCCATCAGAATTGGCTCTTGTCAAGGGACAACTTTGATTTGACTTCTCAGCCTTTTAAAGATTCTCCACTAATCCTCCTACAAGGATCTTGCAAAATGGAATTACTTTACCTAAGTAACAAGGACAGATGATATTTGACTCTTCCATCTTCATTACCCATAGGGATTCGAGAATAGCTTTTCCAAAATTCAAACACTAAACGACATGGATTTTAATCTAAGAAGTCCAAGTAAGAATTGTACACACTACCACAGTGGAACAAACACAAATAAAAGCACTCAGATGGCAACTATTGCTAAGAAACCTCAAAAGTCTGAACACTCTCCAGTTCTACGAGAACAACTCCCATGTCATTCATAGATATCATTTTGAAAATTTAGATTTAGATTTCTCCTCATGCTCTCCTCCCATTTTTTAAATATTGAAGATATTCTAAAATAAATCCCCTTGCAGTGTTTATGGAGAAGAATTATATGATGGTATTTGGTTCTTTAAAAAAAAAAAACTTAAAATATTTATTTATTTATTTATTTTAGAGAGACAGCATGAGCAGGGAGAGGGAGAAGAAGAGAAGCAGCCTTGCTGCTGAGTGCAGAGCCCAATAAGGGCCTCGATCCCACCACCTATGAGATCATGACCTGTGTCTGAGTTGAAATCAAGAATCAGATGCCCAACCGACTGAGCCACGCCTATGCCCCAGTTTTTCGTTCTTCTCTGTCTCAACTTCTGATGGGTTACAAATGTGAATTTTCTGTAATGGTGACAAGAAAAACATCCAGCTATTCACTTTCTGTGTAGGCAATATTTGTAGGAGTCTGAATTAAACAACAATCTCCATTTAAACCTCCTGGATCCAGGATAAAACATTAGATATATTTCTTTTTTTTTGACCATACCCTTCCTTCAGTAAAGTTTAGATGGTTTAAAACTGGGTTATACTTGATAAACTATAACATTAAAATTACAATCACAATCAGTTGTCTTATTATCTGGCATCACCAGCCCCCAATCTTTTCTACCTGTGTTTCTGCCTCTAATTTTGACATCACCTGGGCATTGACTCAGTAATGGTTAAATTTTCTAATTTCCCTTGATGCCCTTTATTTATTTAAGGCTTTGAACTGACTAACTTTGTTTTCTCCTGTTAAATTTTATCTTTTCTGCATTTTCTTTTTTCTCTTATAAAAGTAATATACTTTCAAATAGAAAAACAGCAACATCAATTGCTGTATGCTGGACACTGGACTAACAGAGAAAGATGATAGATAGATAGATAGATAGATAGATAGACACACATTCCTATTTTTTTCTCACACTTCCATGAGTTAAATTAATATACCCATTACAAAGATAATTAAACGGAGACACAGGGGATATATAAAGAATGCTTTTCACAGAGAAAGCAGTGCATTTTTGTGCTTAGAGGCTTGCAATCTGGACTGATTTTGTGTACGAAAATGCAACATAACAACTTATTTTTGGGCATTGTAAGTAAGTCTACCTCTACTATCTCCCTCATAGTTGTCAAATATAGATTTCATTTTAATAAAAGTTAATATTCCACATTATCAGACCCCTAGTATAGATGCATAAACTTAAATACACACATATATATTGTTGTTTCACTTCATATATGCATCTGAAGCAACGATGATAATAACACAATGATAAAAATAAAGTATCATTCCAATTGGTTTGTGTCAAATAGTTTCCTGAAAAATATTTGTTTTGGATATAGTCATATAAATATCTGTCTTTCTCAGTACTGAGAAAGCCATTACTCAGTACCTAATCCTGAATTTCTCAGTATTAGGACCCAGAAAGCAATGGCATATTATTATTGCCCAGTTAAACATTTTGCAAATAGCTTATATGCTCTATGAGCTTATAAACACAGACTCAGCATTATTCTTATATATTGTTCAATCAATCTAATTTGACAACATGACTTTCAAATTTTGGCATATTAGCTAAAGTTTCTTACTATTTATTGGACAACAATTTGTGTGTGAACTTCATGCAAAGTGTTTCTGGAAAATGCAAAGACAGATAAGATGTAGATCCTGCCTACTAGTATTTTATAATCTATTCATATGGACTTAAAGCAAAATGGAAGAGATATCTTTAATTAGAGATTGATAACCAAATGGTAACTCTCATAAAAATAGGTACAAATAAATTATAAATGGGAAGAGGAAGAAAAAGATGATTTTTAGATATGGTACTCAGAAAAGGATTACAGTGGAGCACCTGGGTGGCTTGGTCGGTTGAGTGTCAACTCTTGGTTTCAGTGCAGGTTATGATTTCAGGGGAGGTAAGATCAAGCCCCACATGGGCTCTGAGTTCAGCAGGGAGTCTGCTTGAAGATTCTCTCCCTCTGCCCCTTCCCAAAATTGTGTACTCTGTCTCTCTCTCTCTCAAATATTTTTTTAAAAAGAAAAAAATTGCATCTAAGAAACAATATGCACACATACCTCTATTTACATATAAATTATTTTTGAAAAATATTTTGCTACTACCAATGCAAGAAACTTAATATATTATCACATAATACAAAGTTTTAATTCTCAGGTAATTCAAATAAAGATTTTCCTTTTGTAAAAACCATTCAGATAATCATGTATAACATTTTACATTGTCTAATGATATGTCTATCTATAGAATAATGAACAAAAGAATAATGTTTCTGATACTGCAGAGCTTTAACTTTAATGAGGAAAGTCAACAATATATAAACGAACACACACATACGTAAATATTACCTATGCTGTGCTAGGTGATGCTGTGGGCTATGAGGAAAATATGAAAGGATTAGAGGACAGTGAGTATGACATGGAACACTGTGCTCTCAAATGGTTAAGGAAGTTGTCTATGAGGAGGTGAAAGAACATTCCTGGCAGATAAAGTAGCATGTGCAGAAACCTTGCAGTGGATTTCAGACACTGAGAAACAGAAGCAAGCCTATAATCCTGGGGTAAACCACGCAAGGTAGAAAGGGGTAGATGATAGCAAATGGTAGGAAATTCAGGACAGTGTAGACATTGAATAGCATTGGAATGAAAACGTGAAGCTGTTAAGAGTGTCTTAATGAAAGGAGTCAAATGGTCTGATTTGAAATTTTAAATGCCCATTCTTCCTGGCGTCAATCACAGAATGTAGGTGAATAAAGATGGAGCAGGGAACCTCACAGCATAAACAAAAATTAATTCAAATTGAATCATAAACTTAGATATAAGGGTTAAATAAATAAAACCTTTAGGAGGAATGTAGAAGATCTTTGAGACCCTGTACTAAGCCAAGATTTATATGTATATATATATATACATATATATACATATTTATATGTATATATATATATATATAAATGGTATACTTTTTTCATTATTTATAGGTATTTATTTACAGAAATGCAGTGTTACACATTTCTGCAGCTAGATTTTCTCACTCAGTACTTCATAGAAATCCTAACTAGGGGCGCCTGGGTGGTTCAGGCAGTTAAGCATCTGCCTTCAGCTCAGGTCATGACCCGGGGTCCTCGAATCGAGCCCCCCACCTTCACCCCACCCCCTGGTCAGGCTCCCTGCTCAGTGGGGAGTCTGCTTCTCTCTCTCCCTTTGCCTCTCCCCCTTCTGTGTTTTCTCTCTGTCAAATAAATAAAATCTTTTAAAAAATAATAAAAGTAGCAATTCTAACCCAGTCAGCTGGTTTTGCTATAATTCATTCTTTTTAATGGCTGCATAACATTTTATGAAAAACTTGTTTTCATTGTAGCTGACACCTAATGTTACATTAGTTTCAAGTGTACAACACAGTGATTTGATGAGTCTATACATTACACTGTGCTCTCCACAACTATAGCTACCATCTACCACCATACAACACTATTCTAATATCATTGACTGTATTCCCTACGTTATACCTCTTATCCCCATCTCTTCTTCATTCCATAACTAGAAGCCTGTATCTCCTACTCCCCCCTCATCCATTTTGTCCATCTTCTTCACCCCTCTAGGCAAAGATTTCTTTGCTATAACACTAAAATATGGTCCATGAAAGAAAAATAAATGATAAATTGAACTTTATCAAAGGTCAACATTTGTGTATTTCAAAAGACACCATCATGTAATGAAAAGACAAGCAACAATCTGAAACAAAATATTTGCAAACACATATTCAATATAAGATTTGTGTCCAGAACTTATTTTTTTAAAATCCTTACCATCTCAATAATAAGACAAAAAACTCAATCAAAAAATGACCAAATGATGTGAATGTTTCATCAAAGAAAATATATGAATGACTAATCAGCACATAAAAAGATGCTTAACACCATTAGTCATTAGGATGTGCAAATTAAAATCATAATAAGATACATTTTCATATGCACTGGAACCGGTAGTAGGAACAAGAAAGGATATGGATGAGCAGGAACCCCCATACATTGCTGGTGGGAATGTGATATGGTGCAGCCATTTTAGAGAACAGTTTTGCTGTTCCTCAAGAAGTTAAACATGCAGCTACCATACAACCCAGCATTTCTACTCCTGGATAACTATTCAAGAGGAATGAAAATGCATGTATACACAAAAACATGCATGTCGAAGTTCATAGCAGAATTATTCATAATAGCCTCAAACTGGAAACAACCTAAGCGTTCATCAACTTATGAATAGATAAGACAGGATGTATATTCATACAATGAAATACAGAAATAGAAAGGAACAAAATACAGACACATGTAGGGACATTTCTCAAAAATATTATGCTATATGAAAAAAGCCAGACATGAGACTAGATATTGTATCATTCCATTTATGTAAAATGACCATAGACAGAGAGTAGACCAGTGGTAAAGGGTGGGAATGGGGAATGCACATGAGAGACTTTACTGAGAGGATGAAAATGTCTCCAAACTGATGTATTGTGATGGTTGTCCTACTCAGGAAAGTTACTAAAATCATTGAATTGGGGGCACCTGGGTGGTTCAGTCTGTTGAGTGACCAACCTGTGATTTCGGCTCAAGTCCTGTCGTGAGATCAAGCCCTGGGTCAGGCTCCACGCTCAGTGGGGAGTTTGTTTGAGATTCACTCCCTCTGCCCCTCTACCCACTCACTCTCTCTCTCTCTCTCAAATAAATAAATAAATCTTTTTTAAAAACCATAGAATCGTACACTTGAAATTTTGTGAACTTTATATGTAAAATATAACTCAAACTGTTTTTAAAAGATGGAAGCAGCTAGACTAACCAGGGGACTCTATTTATAGTCAAAAGATAGATGATAGAGGCTTTGTTCAATGAAGTGAATATCTGGTCAAAACGTGGATGTATTTGAAAGTCAGTGTCAACAGGATTTACTTCTGGATTTGATGTGAAATGTGAGGGATTGGGGAGTAAAAAAAATCATTTCAAGTTTCTTGCTCTAAAACAACTGGTAGAATGGAGATGTCATTTATTCGGATGGCAAATAATATGGATTAGGTTCAGTCAGTGATAAATCAAAAGTTTGCTTTTAGACATGTTAAGATTGAAATCCTTTAAAAAAAAAAGGGATGGGGACTGAAATCCTATTATATAGCCAGGTCATGTCAGCTGCTCAACTGGAGTTCAGGGAAGAACTCAGGGCTGTAGCAAAAAATATGGAATCATTGTTACAGAGATTGAATTTAAAGCTGGATGAGTTTACTTACAGAAAAGACAAGTGAGGGAAAGTTTAAAAATAGGGAAAACAAAGAAGAACTTTCAAGGAGACTGAGATAGAGCAGCCAATGAAATAGGAAAAGATCTAGGAATTCCTGAAATGAAGTTTAGAGTGTTTCCGGAAAAATGAGCATATCCTATGTTACCATTTGTTTGAGGAAAATGAGAACTGAGAATTAATCCCTGGAGGTCAGCAGCAACTTTCAAGAAGTGGTTTTAGTGGAGTGTTGAGCATTGAAAGTGTGATTGAGTGATGTGATGGTTAATTTTATGTGTCAATCTGACTGGGCCATGAGGTACCCAGATTTTTGGTTAAATGTTAGTCTAGGTATGTTTGCGAGAATGCTTATGAATGAGATTAACACTCAAATTGGTAGAGTGAGTAAAGTAGATTACTGTCCCCAGTATGGACAGACCTCACCCAATCTTTTGGAGGCCTGAACAGAATGAAAGAATAAAGGAGAACTCATTGTCTCTGTCCAACTGTTTCTGATCTAAGACATCAGTCTTCTGCACTCACACTGGAATTTAGACTAATGGTTCTCCTGGGTCTCCAGTATGCCAACTACAGATCTTGGGACTTCCCAGCCTCCATAACTGCATAAGCCAATTCTTCCCAGTAAATTATACACACCTCCTATTTGCTTTGTTCCTGTGGATAACTTGGAATAATACCAATGTGATGGTGGGGTTGAAGCAAGAATGAGAGGGAAACAAGCGAATTTTTAAAGCAAAGGCGATTCTTTCAAGGAATTTTACTGTAGAAGTGCAAAGAACGATGAGAGCAGCTAAAAATAAACCTAAGATCCTGGTATCATATATACATGTTTTTTTAAGAGAGAGAGAGAGAGCCGAGGGCAGAGGGACAGAGGGAAAGGGGTAGAGAGTCCCAAGCAGATTCTACATTGAGCTTGGAGCCTGACACAGTGCTTGATCTCATGACCCTGAGACCCTAGCTGAAACCAAGAGGCTGATGCATAACCAACTGTGCCACCCAGGTGCCCCTCCTGTTGTCATACACTATTAAAATAAAGATTAGGATGATCAGGTTGAGCTGGAGAATGTGATTATTCAGGGGAAAGAAAGAAAACTGCAGTTGCAGAGTCCTTGAAAAGGCATGATGACACAAGACTGAGTTTGTACACTGAAAATTATCTTTAGAACAGATTTTAGACAGGTTAGCAGTTGAAATGGGTGGCTAGGAAGTTTATGTGGCTATACAAGCAGATTTGTTATTAGTTTTGGGTGTGGGAGTATAAAAGACTTCTCTCTGGAATGCTTCTATTTTTTCATGAAATAAGAGATGATCCATAGGTAGTGAAGGGAGTGTTTAGTGGGGAAGAAGAATTGGGTTTTGAGAAAATAGGAGAAAGTATGGATAATTACCAGAGATGGGGGCAGTCTTCTTAGAAACACCCCCCCAAAAAAGAAAATAAAACAACACAGTTGAAATGTATGATATAATAGCAAAGGCACATTTAAGTTATGGGGTGTTGTGAACATAAAACTATATGACATATTCAAGTGATCAACTATAAGAATTGGATAGTTAGAGAATTTCATTTAACCAGGTTTCAGGTTTTTCAGATGACTCTGGCACCATAGTGGGTGAAAAGGAGTAAAAACAGGACAGGCCAATAGATTATGAAGGTTAATGGGAGCAAAGAACTGTTGTAGTGAAGATACTAGAAGAAATGAGCTAGAGAGAAGGTGAGACAGAAAAGAGCAGAATATTTGAAACTGTGATTATGGAGAAGACATACACATTGGGAATGACTAGGATATTGGTGGCTTATGTGGAGTGAAAGCCAAGATAAATAAAAGCAAGATCAAGCAACTGGAAGGTCCACGTATTAGAAGGATTCTCTGTTTTTAAATCACTATGCATTATATCAGAGATGGTTTACAACAGAGAAAGAGCCCACCAGGTCCAAATATCTTCAAGGCACAAGAGGAGGGACACAGAGATCTGCAGAGGTCTGCAACAAGGAGTAAAGGAGAATGGTGAAACCTGAGATCAAAAGTTTCAGTGTAGATCTGCCTTCTTAGGGAGGAGATAGATAACAACTTACAAACAATAAGGAGGACAAAAAGAGAACTCTTCCACCTTAAAAAACTGTATGAGAGGTACAGGACTGAAAACCCTACCTTTAGAGAAGAAGCCATTACATAAGGAGTAGTGACTTAGAGAGACAGCCAGGTTTCACTTATAAAAAATGGTAAAAGGGCAGCCAGGGTGGCTCAGCGGTTTAGCGCCGCCTTCAGCCCGGGGTGTGATCCTGAAGACCCGGGATCCAGTCCCACGTCAGGCTCCCAGCATGGAGCATGGGAGAACCTCGGCCTCTCTCTCTCTCTGTCTCTAATAAATAAATAAATAAATAAATAAATAAATAAATAAATAATCTTTTTAAAAAATGGTAAGAAAATATAAGGAGTGGCATTTCACAAACTTGAATGTACATACTAATCATGCAGAGATCTTGTTTAAAGGCAGATTCAGAGGTCTAGTTTAGGATTCTGTTCAACAGACAAGTTCCCAGGCGATGTCAACCCCTTGAGTAGTGAGGATATAGGCAGTTCCAGAATAGAGAATGAAATGGCTTGGTGAATCAAGGACTGGTGGAGGTCTGAGTCGGATAGGAGGATGAGGATGAGAGTCTAAATGATGAGTGATGAGCTGGGGTCTCAGGCCTCTTTGCGGATGGAAACAAAAGGGCCTTATATATAAAACTGAAATGAAACTAATCATCTCTTCACAAGTTGTAGTCATGAGGCCATCCAAGGTGGGAGGAAGCAGATGAAGAGGATTTCTTGCCAAAGAACCCAGAGCTCTATGAGTTCCTGGTTCAGACTCCAATCGGCAGTGTCAAGGTCAGAGTGAGTGATGGTACTGGAATTATGTGGGACTCTGTGGATGTCCTCTGGCTGCTTTTGATGGTGTACAGAGCTATTCCTGCATCATCTGCCAATCTGGCTCTTATAAAAAAATTTCCAAATTAACACGGAAAAAAGAGTAGGAAGGTTTATTCTGCTATAAGTCAATTTCCTATTCTCCTATTTTTTTACACCCTCCATCCCCGAGACTTTGAAAATACCTCCCACGCATTATTCCTATTCTTGTAAACTATCCTCAATTCTTAATGCATTAACATTTACCTCACCTTGAAATTACCCAGAATTGGACATTATTAAAATGAGCTTGAAAATAAGGAATTTTGCTATTTTATCTATCCATTAAAAAGATAGGTCTTCATTTCCAATTCTACATATAGTTAGAATAGATAAACCGATGATACAGCCGAATACACTTTTGGAGACTATAAAAATTCCATTTCAAAGTATAATGTAAAGAGAACCTATTTAAGGTAATTGGGTAAATATATTTTAGAGATAGATAAGAACAAATTTACGAAGCATCAGTGTCCCACTCTACCTAGTCTCTGCCACTAGTATATTTAGTCAACCATTTTGAAATACTGAAACGATATTTGGTGTAATTCAAAAACAAGGTTTTCAAACACAATGGATGGAGAACCACCAAAATGACTGATGAGGACAATGACATTTTTAAGTTAACAGGGAAACAAGCAGAGTTCTTTTGAACCTGGGCCTTCCTGCATCCTCACAAAATAAGTTGGGCACACTCCTCTGTCTCAAATGCTCCACTCCAGGACTGCTCTCCCCTGAGTCTCCAGAAGGGTCTTCTGATGGCATCAAAAATTGAGGCAGGCTAGTGTGGATCATGGATGGGTTTGTGAATAACTCTATAAGTGGGATCAGTGACTCGTATTTATCTCTGAATGTTGTGATGGCCTAAGCAGCAGTAAGGTAGGAGCCCACCATTACTAAATCCATGTTTGCTGCACAGCAACTCTGTTGAGAGCACTCTGTGTAAAGAACTGATGATAGCCGGCTTCCGGAGCAGCTGCCATGTAGTTAGGGAACATAAGCTGAGTGGGAAGAAGAACCCTCTTAAGGAGTTACTGAAGCACAACATTCAGATGAGGTGGCATAGCTGTGGACTCCTGGGAGCAGGAGTGGCGGAGCCGATAGCTCTTTTCTATCCTAGCTGTCAGGCAGACAGTGAGCAGAAGCAGCAGGCTGACAGACCGCCGCTTCAGTTACTAGCAGAAGGCTCCATATCATTAGGAACATGGAAATATAAAAATTACTGTCCTGAAACGTGCAGCTCTGTAGTCAGGAGAGTCCCTTCCAGGAGACCCAGATGAAGGCATCTGGTAATCTTTTCATTCAAATGATACTTTCTATCAGAAAATGTGATTGCAAAAACAATTGGTCACACAATCATTGAGTTTCACAAGCTCTAAGATAGTAGGAAAAAACCCCTTTAAATGAGTCATTTCCCCCCCCACCTCATAAAATATTCCATATGCTGCAAATGATGTTTTGACCCAAAGGAAAGGTATAATTAGAGAGAAACGTCTTGCCTTTTTCGGGGTAGGGGAGCAGTGCAATTTACCACCCCATGAACTTGGATGAGTTTCTCTCCAAGCCTCAATTTCATTCTCTTTAAAATGGGGATAATAGTCAATTTTCATTTTTTATTCTTTTGAGTATTAATAATATTTTAAATATGCCTGGTATATTATAGTCATTAATATATGGAAGTTGTAATAATTAGTACTCACCCCCCCAAAAAATATATATATATACATATCCATCCCCTTTGTATTTGGAAAGTATTTTCTGTTATAAAATGCTTTTATACATACTCTAATGAACTAAGGCGAACAAAACATTTTAACATTTTACAGAAGAAGAATCTAGGGTTCAGAAATAGTGACTTGCACAAGCTTTTAAGTGGTAGATATCTCACTGAAAATCAAGTCTCTTGACTTCAATTCCACTGTTCCTTGACTTGTAACATACATTCTACAACTTGCTTATATCAGCTTCTCAACATTGTATTTTTGAGATTTATTCATGACAATGTAGACTAATTGAGTCCACACATTTTAAATGCTGAGTAGTATTCTGTACTACTAATAGAACTTACATGTTCACATTTTGTTGCTTAACTTTTTTTTCAACCGATAAAATACCCCCATTAATTCTTTGGAATATGTTAAAGGCTTCAGTTTCTGAATTTATGTGTCTTTAGTTGTGTGCCATGAAACTAGAATTTTTATCCTCTTTTTATTAACCATAGAGTTCTCTTCCAATGGCTACATAGAGAGAGAAGTTAATAGTATTGTGCAAATGATCTATTCATATCTATTTACTCTCAATGTATTATATTCTAAGACGATTTTCTTAAAAACTTCAAACAGGCTGACACATGTAAAATTTCATTTTTATGCTATTTTGTGTTGTATATTCCGAAGATAAGCTCTTAGGTTTGTACAAGTTTATGATTGCTATGTATTTCTCATAAATTTTTACTTTTATTATTAGCTCCTATGGATTCTTGGCATGTGAAATTCTATTTTATCTAATATTAAATATTGCTTCATCATCTTCTATTTGTTTGGTTTGTCAGGTATATATTACCTTTCATCTCTGAATATTCAAATTTTATTTATCATTTTGCTTTAGGTGTTTCTCTTATAAGTCATGTATATCTAATTTTTAAGAATCTAGTCTCTTACTATCTTCTAATGAATTAGTTTAATCCATTTACATTTATTGCTTCTAATAATACATACAATTATTTTTGGACTATTTTAAATTATGTTTTGTTTTGCTATTAATGTTCTTGTATTCTGATACTGTTTTGCTATTAATGTTCTTGTATTCTGATATCTATTCTGATAATAGATTAATATTCATATTTAATTTTATATTTATTTATTTTTTAAGATTTTACTTATTTATTCATGAGAGAGAGAGAGAGAGAGGCAGAGACATAGGCAGAAGGAGAAGCAGGCTCCATGCAGGAAGTCCGATGTGGGACTTGATCCTGGTAGTCCAGGATCACGTCCTGAGCCAAAAGCAGAAGCTCAACTGCTGAGCCACCCAGGTGTCCCCGTATTTAATTTTATATTTAACTTGCAAATTTAGCATTGGCCCATATTTTATTTCTCATCCTTTACAAAACGAAGACCTTGTTTGAAGGTCTACTTATCATCCATCTATTGTTTCCTAGTCTTTTCATTAAATATTACTTTTAAGCCATTCCAAACTTTTATTATAATCTTTGTAAAGCTCATACAACATGCTTAGGATTTTCCATTTCCCCTTTATCACTGCTTCTTTTATCCAATTCTTTTCTTCCAGATTCATTTTTCTTCTTGCCAAACTATGTCCATTAGTGGTTACTTTGAGGAGAATCTGTGAAAAGTTAACTCTCTTTATCTTTAATTGATTATAAATGTCTTCATTTGCCTTCACTCTGTTTTTGGTCAGATTTCCCAAGATTTCAAATAAATATTGGTTTTGGAAATAGTTATTGCTTGTTTGCAAAACAAAGGAATACATTATGGAATTATTTGGAACACAAAATACAAAGGTTTTTTTTGGTAAAAAGCTTCCTATAATAGCAAATAAGTCGTAAGTACTCCTCAGAGACTTTTAAAATGATCTCAGTGATATAACAGTCTCAAACGTTATTTTTGTTTTTAAATGCTTACTGAAACCATTTAAAAGTTTTTAACAAAAGCTAATAAAATTCCTTTTTACTTTGTTCCATGGAGCCAATTTTCAAAATTTATCATAAAACACAACAATGAATCTACACAAGCAAATAATTTGCAAAGTTCTGGCAAATTTGAAGGCTTCATCCAATGTGCATCACAAAACTTATTCACTGCAGTTAGATTAATTTTGCCAAGATTATTGATCTACATTTTCATTAATGGTTAGTGTTTTCTTTTCAGGTGAAAACTATTAAATAACAGATATATTACTATTTACATTCATAGTCATAGAAATGTCTATTAAAATCTTTACAGGGATCCCTGGGTGGCGCAGCGGTTTGGCACCTGCCTTTGGGCCAGGGCGCGATCCTGGAGACCCAGGATCGAATCCCACATCCGGCTCCCGGTGCATGGAGCCTGCTTCTCCCTCTGCCTATGACTCTGCCTCTCTCTCTCTCTCTGTGACTATCATAAATAAATAAAAAAAATTAAAAATAAATAAAAATAAATAAAAATAAAATCTTTACATGTAGTTTCTGTATATGTTCCAACATTCTTAGAAGAAACATCAAGAATAGTAAGTTTACAAATACAGAGAACAAGGGGAGAGAGGTGGGGGAAATGGGTGGAATGTCTGAAAAGGAAAAAGACGTACAAACTTCCAATTATAAAATAAATAAGTCAAGGAGAGGAAAAGTACAGTATAGAGAATATAGTTACTAATATTGTAACAACTTTGTATGGTGACAGATAGTAACTACACTTACCATGATGAGCATTTTGTAATGTATACAATTGTTGAATTAGTATTTTGTACATCCAAAATTAATATAATATTGTATGTAAACTAGACTTCAATAAAATATAAAACAAAAATAATATGTTTACTTTTATTTTTAAGTTTTTATTTTAATTCCAGTTAACATGCATTGTAATATTAACTTCAGGTGTACAAAATAATAATTCAACACTTCCATACATCACTCTGCACTCATCACAAGTGCACTCCTTAATCCCCATCACCTATTTCACCCATCCTCCCATCCACCTTCCCTCTGGCAACTATCAGTCTTTTCTCTATAATTAAGAGTCTTTTTCTTAATTTGTCTAATTTTTTCCCTTTGCTTGTTTGTTTTGTTTCTTAAATTCCACATGTGAGTAAGATCATAGGGTATTTATCTTTTTCTGATTGATTTATTTAGCTTAACATTATACTCTCTAGCTCCATCCATGTCATTGCAAATGGCAAAATTTTATTCTTTTTTATGGCTAAATAACTTACCACTTCTTTATCCATTCATCAATCAAGAGACTCTTGGGCTGCTTCCCTAACTTGGTTACCGTAAATAATGCTGTTGTAAGCATGGGGGTGTATGTATCCTGTGAATTAGTGTTCTTGTATTCTTTGGGTAAATACCCAGTAGTGTGATTGCTGGATCATAAGGTAGTTCTATTTTTATCTTTTTGAAGAACCTGCATACTGTTTTCCACAGTGGCTGCACTAGTTTGCATTCCCAACAATAGTGGCCGAGGGTTCCTTTTTTCTCCATAGCCTCACCAACACCTGTTGTTTCTTGTCTTGTTGATTTTAGCCATTCAGTGATAGCTCATTATTGTTTTCATTTGAATTTCCCTGATGATGAGTGATGTTGAGCATCATTTCATGTGTCTGCTGGTCATTTGTATGTCTTCTTTGGAGAAATGTCTGTTCATGTCTTCCATACATTTTAAAATTGAATTTGTTTTGTTTTGGGGGGGGGTGTTGAGTTTTATAAGTTCTTTATATATTTTGGACACTAACTCTTTATCAAATATGTCATTTGCAAATATTTTTCTCCCATTCTGTAGGTTACCTTTTAGTTTTGTTGATTATTTCCTTCATTGTGCAGAAGCTTTTTATTTTAATATGCTTACTTTTATTTTTTTAATATTTTATTTATTTATTCATGAGAGAGAGAGAGAGAGAGAGAGAGAGAGAGAGGCAGAGACACAGGCAGAGGGAGAAGCAGGCTCCATGCAGGGAGCCTGATGTGGGACTCGATCCCGGGTCTCCAGGATCTCGCCCTGGGCTGAAGGTGGCGCTAAACCACTAAGCCACTCGGGCTGCCCAATATGCTTACTTTTAAAGATACCCGTGATTCAGTTACTTTAAAGTGTATAGCCATGCCTCAAAAGTTGATACCAGACTTATGTGGACTATATGGCCAGATAAACACAAAAAGTATAAGCCTAACTACTTTATGCTGTAGGCACATGCATTGCAGCACACATTCTACAATGCTTCAGTAATTTATGAGAAGCTGCTCTATTTCTGTGAACCAGACACCAGTGAAAGTGTCACTGGCTAGTTGTGTTTCTCTTCTGTAATACTAGATTTGAGTGTTATATAGAATGTTTCTGTCTCAATCTTAAAAATGTGGGCTACTCTCATGGTAACTGTCATTTTTGGATAATGGACAGTACAAGTTTCACAATGCAAGAAAGAAAAAGTTAACAGATGACTATAAAAGAGGCCATGATGGGTAGCTTAAAAAGAACAGAAGGAGTTGGGGTTACATCAAGATAAGCCTGCTGGGTTTTTTTTTTTTTTGTGTGTGTGTGTGTGTGTGTATTCCTATTATCAGGCATTGGAGGTGTCATGAAGAAAAAACACCAGAAGACCTTGGGGCAATATTTAGAAAGATGAGATGACTTTAGAGTCCATCTGTTTAGACCACTTTAGGAACACTCTTCCTTCTCAATTCACTATTTATTTCTTAACTTTGATACCAAACATTTAACCAATTGCTCGTCTTCCCAAATTAAGTGGCCTTTGATTTGATGATAGAGTTCTGTCCTCTCCACAGAAAACAAATAGAATGTCTCTTCAAATCTGATCTGTGCCCTCTCTGAAATAATGAACTCTGTGTCAGGACACCATAAAGTATCTCACATGCAAGATTCCTGCCAAACAACTAAATAGGAGAGTATTTATTTATCTATTTACTTGCTTACTTAAAGTATTTTGAGTTAATAAATAGCTAAATTTTTCAATTGATTTCCTGTAGGAAAAACTATACGGAATATCTTTAGAGAAGAGTTTACTTAAGTAAAGGAGGCACCAATAGAGAGTTTCTCTATTTTGTCTTACAACATGACAAGTCAATTAAAAAGAAAAGATGTGGCAACTTTAGGGGCACCTGGGTGGCTCAGCCCCTTGAGTGTCTGCCTTCTGCTCAGGTCATGATCCCAAGGTCCTGGGATCAAGCCCCACATCCAGTTCCCTGCTCAGTGGGGATCCTGCTTCTCCCTCTCCCTCTGTCACTCTCATTGCTTATGCTCTCTTGCTCACTCTCTCTCAAATAAGTAAATAAAATCTCTAAAAATTTGTTTAAAAAGATGTGGCGATTTCAAATACATACAAAATTCACTACTACATGTTGCAGTTTTACTTCACAGTGCTAAATTTGCTAAAAGAGATAATTTCATTTTACAAACAATAACATATGTATGTATATGCATATGTGTATTATATGCAGAACATATTTTGCCCCACTAATCAAGGGGTAAGCAAACTATAACCCACTGCCCCACCACCTGTTTCTGTAAACAAACTGTTATTGTAAAAAAGGCACATCCATTTCTTTCGTTTTTTTAAAAGATTTTATTTATTTATTTTTATTTGATAGAGAGAGAGTGAGTGAGCACAAGTAGGCAGAGCAATAGGCAGAGGGAGAGGGACAAACAGGGTCCCTGATGAGCAGAGAGCCCAATGCGGGTTTCCATCCTAGCACCCTGGGATCATGGCCAGAGCTGAAGGCAGACCTTAACTGAATGAGTGGCCCAGAGGCTCCTCATTTCTTTACAGATTATTATGGCTTCTTTTCCATTACAACAGAGTTAAATAGTTGTGACAATGTGGCCAGCTAAGCCTAAAATTGTAACTATGTGGCCCTTTAAAAGTTTGCCAACTCTTGCACTAATTGGTTCGTTTTCAATAAGTGCAGGGAACATATTTGCATAATCAATAAGCTGTCAAGTTCCTTGTTTCTGTAGCTAATGCCCATTTCTAAATATTTTTAGGGAATATAATACAATACACTGAAGTCAATACTCTTTTTATTTTCTATAAGCATTCTTTGTGCAGTGATCACTTGATTTAGTTAATGAGAATCTGAGGGAGCTAGCATCATTGCCAAGGGGGAAGTCTGACTTGACCTTTTCATTCAATAAAGATCCCACAGGTATCTATACTGAGAAACAGATTTTGAATATGTAAAAGTACATATGAACAGTTCATTCAGCCTAATGAATGCTTGCTTGCTTACTGATTAAGTAGGGTGCACCTGACATTCAAGAAGCATTGATGGGCTCAGAAATGGGTAGTTCAGGGGCGCCTGGGTGGCTCAGTTGGCTGAGCGTCAGGCTCTTGATTTAGGCTTGGGTCATGATCTCAGGGTCTTGGGATGGAGCCCTACATCGGGCTCCCTGCTGAGCCAGGAGTCTGCTTATCTCCCTCTCCCTGTGCCCCTCCCTCTGTTCTCTCTCTCTCTCTCAAATAAATAAATAAATCTTAAAAAAAAAAAAAAGAAATGGATAATTCAAAAGCCCAGTTTAAACTAGTGGGAAAGAGTTTAGATGAGATTGACATTGTTGTGTTTTCTTTTGTTTTTAAGTAACTATTTGCATTTTAATATATATATATTTGTAGAAGCCAAATAAACACGGATGTATAAATGACTTAACTGTGCTATGGTCTCTTGAAAAGTTTTGTAATCTGTGATGTTCTTTCACTGTTTGGTGATAAACCAAATGCTTTTGTTCTCTATACATTTGGAAATATTTTACTTAAATGAGATATCATTGCAATATAAGACCCTGACAATTCCTAAAGAAGGAATCAAGCAAATGATCAAAGATTTAACATAACAAAGGGGTATAAGAGGTATAATCAATTCTAATAATGCAATTGAGCTTGACAAATTTAACATTGTTTCTGGGTTTCTTGGTCACAAATTCGTGCAACACAATGGTCTAGTTTAGTCTAGTCAAGAGTCTTAATCCATCACATCTAATTGAAATAGACGGTATGATTACAATCACCCATAGACATTGATTTGTACCCAAGAGGAAGGACAATATGAATGTATTATATAAGAAGCAGCTATCAGATTGGAAAACATTTCAACATTCTACTTGACCAGTATCACTGGGTGATGGGAAGTTCTTTGGTTCAGATCAGTGGTTTTCAACTCTGGTTGCATGTTAGAAGCACCTGGAGTGGACCCTAACTATTAAGGGTTCACTCCAGACCAATGAATTTCCAGACCAATCACATCAGGTTCATTAGTGGCGGGGCTCAAGAAGTGTTAGTTCTTCCAAATTCCCCAGCTACTCCAATAAATAGCCAGCATTTGGAAACCACTGAATAAACTAAAAAGATGAGACAGTTTTTCCTATCAGATAAAGGAAAAATGCAGTAGGGACACAAGAGTTTTTAGATTTAAAAAAAATTTTTTTTAGATTTTTTAAATTTTGATGGTGAAACAAAGTGAGACTTCTTAGTTCCCAGTTGTTTGAACGAATTTATTTAAACCGAACATACTGCCAATTCCCTCACAGAAGACAAGTAGATATAACGGCCAGGGAATGATACACTTGTACTGGAGCTTCAAAAATATTAAAATCTGAGATTGTTAAGTGATTCTGTTGGCAGACCATATTTGGATTCTCTCCTTTGAAGAGTGATGTACTGGTATATGGCAACCTCTATTCTGAAAACTTTGTTGAAAATAAACCTAAAGTCTCCTTTATTTTTACGATCAAACAAGGATAATTCTAGAACACAAAATTGGAAAATAAAGCTAGTAAAGTCTTAATTTTTAACTAGAATGGTGTATTTACTGATGTATGCTCCTTAAAAGAGGTCCACATAGAGGCACCTGGGTGGCTCAGTCCTTTGCTTGAGGATTCTCTCTGCACTCCCCCACCCCTACTCACATTCACATGCTCTCTCTCTGAATAAAGAAAATCTTTAAAAATACAAAAAGTAAAGGAGGTCCACATAAAATATATTCTAATAGCTTACTTAAATTTTCATGGTGGATTCTTAACTAGCTTAATACAAAATTTCAGGAAATCTGTTGATTATTTAGTTATGGAAATTGAAAACTTTGGAAGATAGGAAATTAGGACTCTCCCAAAGTCTGGCTTAGTATCCATTTTATTCTTAGATCTTGGAACGGGCTGAGTGAAGTTTTGAAAACTTTATATATATGTTTCTCATTCTCATGTATCTTTATATATGGACAAGACAATTCTAGATGGCAGTTAGTTAGTATTCATGTATTCGAATTCCAAAAATATAATTATTAACATTCTACAAAATAATTGCATTCCTAAGTAAATGTACTCTTGAAAAATTTCATGGTCATGAAAGACAAAGCTGAGAAACAATTCCAGCTTAAAGGATACTAAAAACATATAACAACTAAATGTGATACATGATTGTGGATTGGATCCTACATTAGAAAAATATATGCTAAAAGAATATTTTGATATAATTGTGAAATTTGAATATGGACATCAGATTAGCTAATAATATTGTAAACATAATAAATGTCATGACTTCACATCCTGCACTGAGGCTATGTATGAGAATATTCTTAGAAAATACATATAGAGGTGCCTAGGTAGCTCAGTCAGTTAAGTGTCTGACTCTTGGTTTTGGCTCAGGTCTGATCTAAGATGGTGAGATCGAGCCCCACGTTGGGCTCCCCACTCAGTGAAGAGTCTGCTTGAATTTCTCTCTTCCTCTTTCCCTCCCCCTTTCGCTCTCTCTCTCTCTCACTGAAATAAATAAATCTTTTTTTAAAAAAATACATACATGTAGACAACAGATAAGCAGACATAAACATTTAGATAAAGTTATAAAACAAAGGTAAAAAATGTTAACAATTGATGAGTCTGGTTGAAGGCTATATGGGCATTCTTTATTCTTTCCTTGCAACTTTTCTATAATTTTGCAATTGTCTTAAAATGAAAGTATAAAACTTGGTTATTAAAAAGTGCGTGTGATGGGCAGTATTCTAGAGTAACAAGAAAATGACATAACTAGAATCATGGCACTTGCATTCTAGTGGATTAGAACAGACCAAAACAGGAAACTAGTAAATAAACTAGATAATTTTGAACAGTGATACTGTGTAAGAAATATAATGGGGTAGTACAATAAAGTGGTAGAAAGAATTGGGATGGAGGGTATTATTGATATATGTTGATACTGTAAGGCTTCCGAGGGGAGGTGATATTTAATTAACTGAGCTAATCATTAGAGTATCTGAGAAAATGACATCCAGAAAGATGTCCTTGAGATTGGACAGTGCTTTATGAGACCAAGATAAAAAGGCCAGTGTAAATGGAGCTTAGTGAACTTCTAGAGAGTTCATAAAAAACTGAGGTTAAAATTCAGAGATCATTCTGCTTACTTCAACCATTTCTGGGTATGCATTCTACTCTACAAACCCCAGGCTGAGGCAATTCTGGATACCAAGACTACACGTAAAAGTGCTGCCATGAAGGACAATTCTTACATGAATGTACCAGCCAGAGCTAGAATGGACAATATTGCTAAGATCAATATGAGCATTGGCTAAACTTGAGGGTAAATGTGGCTTGGCCTCCCTCTTCTGGAGAACGGGCTACAAACTGAATTGTTTCCTTTGAGTTAGAACTTCCTATTCCCCATATAAATTAAGTAAAATAATATGTTGAGCTTGAATTTTAAAAGCCCTAATTAAGTTTTGGAATGCATTTCCTTATAACATATAATTTTGCCCAGAGATTATTTATGGCCAAAAAAAAAAAAAAAAGAAAAAAGAAGACTAGTAGGTTTCTTTAGGATTTTTTCCCCCTTTTTCTTTGATTCCTTCTCCACCGTCTCTTTCTACCTAGAGAACAGCAACTGTAAACCAGATAAAATGAGATAGGGGTATCAGACATAACATTTTTTTCCTCTGGCTCTTGGATTAGAGGATAAATTATATTAGGGCCACTAATCATTCCTGAGGGGTTGATGACTGGAAAAGATAGAGTATCCTCAAAAATCATGCTATGGATGTGGTTTTTAAATCTGCTCCATTTCAAAGTGGCTGTATCAATGTCTTTGCCTCTTCATTGAGTTTGATTTGATGTGTGCAGTGATAATCATTGGTCATAGTGGCAGGGAAATAGACCAGAGGGGTTTCTTGTCCTACTCAGCCTGTGGCAGAGCTTCCTCACCACCTTCTTTAAGACCCTTATTATGAAATATATACCTTTTCAATTTGGCATTTGTTATTGCAGATATTGGTTGCCCTCTGTACCAACCCTCAAATTATTACTAACACCCTCCAATGTCTTTACCTTAAGCAATTCACTGATACAAAGGCGAACTTTATAAATAAACCACACGTGAAATGTCTTAACAAACATAAATATATTCCTAATTACTTCCTGAGCACAACAAATCACATTTATGCATGCAGGAAACGGGGAGATGATTAGAAGTATCTTTACAGAAAAACCTAGAGAAAAGCGGACAAAAAAAAAAAAAAAAAGCAAAGCTGGGCCAAGGCCAGAGAAGGTGGTTTCAGTAAGATACGACCATGGTCCGGACTCCAGAGATATTGAAGAAAATCATAGTTTTATTTCAAGAATAAAATACTTAATGAGAGTTGGTCCTTGACTACCTCTCTGTTCTCCTCCCCTATTCTTTCTGCTTCTTTCACTGCAATTTAGCCACTGGGACACTTGCTGCCTCTTGGACATGCCAAAGACTTCATCCAAATAGAGCTTTTCATATGCTCTCTTGGGGACTCTTCCCCTCCAAAAGGCCACAGGGCTACATCCCTCACTTCATTCCAGCCTCAACTGGTCTTCTCTAAGCAGGCTTTCCAGAACATCTTATCAGAAATAGTCAAGTTGTCCTCTACAATCTTACACTGCTTTGTTAACATTCAGACTACTCACTACCACTGGAATTTTATGCATATATTAATTTTTTTGTATCCAGATCTATCGTCTGTCTCCTACCCTAGACTGTGAGTTCTGAAAGGCAACAACTGTGTTGGTTTCATTTACCACTGTATTCCTCACTTAAAGAACACTGGTGCACAAAAGGCACTTGACTCATTCATGAAAAATGAAGAATGAATTCTCATGTCATCAATAATAAAAAGGAAGTGATAAATTCCTTAATAAAAGTAAACAATAGGATTGCCCATGACTTCAGCCAAATTAGATCTTGAGGAAATTGATATGGCAAGGAGGTTCCAAGAAAGATGAAGTAGAAGTAGAATGGACCCAATGGAAAAAAAACAAAACACCTGCTTCTCTTAGAATTCAGGGCTCAGTAATATATTCCAGGCATAAGGTAGAAAACGAATGTTTTGGCATGCAATCTCAGCAGTGGTAAATTCCCTCTCACTGTAATACATGTTCACTGTGAACTGTGAGTGAGCATTCTGTTCTAGGTGGCAATGAGTAGCATTATAAACACGATACAACAACGACAACAAAAACAAGAAAAATTAGGAATATGTTCTTGATTCTTCCTTGAAGGAGCACTCTCCTTACTTTTTAGCTCAGATTATAAAAGTGAACGTTAAGATGGACAAAACTAATTTAAGAAAAGATAATGACAAAATGAGCCTCCCATTGGGGAGGCTTGGTGGGATGGCTTGTTTCATCCTTTAATCTTACCAATTGTGATTTATTTATTTTAATTTTTATTTAAAGATTTTACTTATTTATTTATGAGAGACACAGAGAGAGGCAGAGACATAGGCAGTGGGAGAAGCAGGCTTCCTGCGGGGAGCCTGATGTGGGACTCAATCCCAGGACCCTGGGATTACAACCTGAGCCAAAGGCAGGCGCTTAACCACTGGCCACCCAGGTGCCCCTACAAACCATAATTTAAAGAAGTCCCCACTTTATATACAAGGCTGGGATTATTTCAGAAATATTGGATCACCCAAATTAACTGTTTTGCTATGTTACTGCTATATTTTGTTATTTGTCTTCTGTTTACTTAGAGTTAGTTTTGCAAGCTATTGTGTACCATTATATTGCATACCTCCAGAGAGTGTGGGACACAGCTTACTCATCTTTGCACCTTTCACAGCAGTAGCTATTGACCTACCATTAAACTGCAATCAAAACTTTCCTTTTATTTTTTAAAAAAGATTTTTTATCTAGAGAGAAAGAACATGTGCACATAAGAGTGGGGGGGAGGGGCAGAGTGAGAAGGAGACATAGAGTTTCCAGCAAACTGCACTGAGTATGGAGCCTGACATGGAGCTCAGTCTCACAACCTGGAGATCATGACCTGAGCCAAAATCAAGAGTCAGTCATCCAACTGACTGAGCCACCCAGGCGCCCCTCCTTCTATTTTAATTTAAATTTTACTGACTTGTATTTCATATTAGCTACAACCCCGATTCTTTTCAAACATCATCAATTTGTCTGTAGTTCAACAAGAAAGATAAAGTGTATATAAAAAATAACTCATTCCCTGCATTGTTTAGGGGAAATCTATGCCTGGTCATGGAAAGCCTTCAAGATGGGGTTGAGCTTTTGGTAGCAGCATAAAGTGTTTGAGTGATCAGGGCAAGAGTTCCATCATCCAGGCATACTTTTTTTCTGTTGGAGACATGACAATTCTTGTTCCAATCCATGAAATCTCAACCTCAATGCCTAATTCTTCATGATTCATAATAATCTTATCTCTTGCTGAGAATTCAGATGCAAATTCTGGGTGATTTTTAACCTGGGTGATTTTATAACCAAATACAGCTTTGTCAGAAAAGATGATATTCTAGTGGAGACTGCTGATCCTTTTTTCTTTTTAACTGACATTGGCATTCTTCACTCAGGTTCCCTTCCAATACTGATTTGCCCAGTTATAAGGCCTCAAGAGTTTTCCCTTCACCCAGTTAATACAATATTAAAGGTAACTGTGACTGCTCAAGCATCCCACAACCTCTGAAGGTGTTGAAGTATTCTCTTATTCAGGAAACCAAATTTAAATGCATTCAATTTTATCATCATAATTACCCTCTTATAAGTAACAATAGGCCCGCATTGGAAGCAAGTCTTCATTTCATAAGTTTTTCTTTCTCTGGGGCTGCTCACCATTCTTATGTATTTATGATGAAATGACTTGGTTTTTTTAGTTGAAATACCTCTGACCTACTTTTTTCCTTTACCGTCCAATTCTAATAGAACTCTTCAATGCATCTATTGTCCTTTAAAGGATTTCTGTACTCTTTATTCTTTGACTTCAGTTGGCATTCTAAGACCTGAAAGTCACTGGCACTTTTAAGCAGAAGGAAAGAAGTAATTAGGAGAAGATTTTGTAGTAATTATTTTGATAATATTTGTATTGCATGCATATTAGGCAAAAGGAGATGTGCTGCGTCCTAATTGCTGTTACAGATAAATTACTAAGGCTATAAAGAAGCTAATGCAACAGTGTTTTGGGGGTAATAAACCATATTTTAACTATGCAGAATAAGAAATTGTCCTTGTTTATTTCTGTTTGTTTTCTGCGTATAGAATCATGTATACACATCTTGAGTGGCTAATAACCTAACCTCTGACATAACTCATCACTTCCCTTTTTGATGCATATATAATACTTTTGATGCATATATAATATAAGCCATATGAAGCCTCTCATAAGGCTTATTTGAGATCAAATTTTTAAAGCTGGAAACAAGTCACGTGGCTTTACTTGATGTGAACGTTCCATTTCGTACCAACAGCAGTCCCTTACCTACACCTGCCACCTACTGAAACACAAACAGAAGGGGTTCTGTTTGTCTTTGAGTTCTGTTTGTCTTTTCTTTTAGACTATATGGGGTAGATGGAAGGTGTGCACTTATTCTATGAAATTATATCTGACAGATAACAAAAGTACATTAGAGGAGACAAAATATGGAATGTGTACTGGGGTACAACTTAGAACATAGCCTCTGACTGAACATCAGAGTATTAGGACATGTTGCTACACTAATAAGAAATATTTGCTGCCTATTTCCTAACAGGCAGAAAAGGCTCCAAGAATCAGAAGGAGCCAGATGGAGAAGGAAACAAGTTTCACAGCTGGCCCATCTGCCAAACACACCAACACTAGTGCGCAGTCCGAGGAGAACTCAATGACTTCCCTTGGATAATCAACCTTATTCCAGAAAGTAGTCTGTTCACTTGGCTTGCTACCCAATAAGCTCATAAAAATCAGCATTTACGAAGCATGCTCTATACTATAAAATGCTATGCCATCACTTTTATTAGCAAAAAATGGTATTGTCGTATAGTTGTTTGGTAATATCTCTCCTGCTTGCTCTTTTAGATATTGAATTTCATTTGTTGTTTTCTGCCTACAGACTTAACGTATTTACAATCAGTTATATCATTTCTCTCTCCACACTGATTTTTACAGCACCTTCCAAGCTGATATAATCTGCCAATCTAATTCAAGCCCTACTTGCCCTCTATTTATGGTCAGAAATCCATTTAATAGAGCCAAGAATCATTTTCTGCTACTTCAAAGGTCCCACTCTCATCTATCATTCTCCACATTCACGATCTCTTAGTTTGTTTTTAATCCATTTTATTGTGATCTTATCAAAACTGATTTGACAATTTTTATACACTTACCTGAACCACTGTATCAACGACCTTCTTGTAACTTAGACATTTAATATCCATAGTCCTCCCTTTATACGCTAATTTTATAAGATGTCAAAAAAACTCTTAACTTTGCCCGGAATGATTTACTGGTATGATGCTACTGGGTTTATTTTGCATGGATTCATTGCTCTCTAGATGTTTGTAGAATTTTTCTCACTCACTTTTATTAGTGACTAAGCCACATTTTGTGCTCAAAGAAAGGTTAAGTGGGTCTTTTGAGGAATGCGTTATTAACTCTTTCAGGTGAATTAGAGTACTTTCATAGATGGGGACACACACAAACAGAATCAAATTCTTGCACTTCCCTTTAATGCCATGATATGAATAAAACCACAGTAAGAATAATGATTCAAGTTTTTATATTCCTTGTCCCCACCTACATATTTTCTAAAATAAAATGCAATTACATTATTTGGGAGCATCATTAAGTATTTTCTTATATGCATTCACAAATTGAACAGTAGCTCCAGGTGATCCTGCTCACTCCTGTGCATGTTAAGTATTCCTGTGTCTACTAGCTATTTATTATATATCAAGAGTCAGTTTCATTACCACTCCACCACTGTTCTCTTTAGCCGCATCTCCACTATACTTGAACACTCAGAGAGCTCTAGTGGAACTCTGCCATAAAGAGTTGGGAGAAAAAAATTCCTAGCTTTCTGCATTCTGGGCCACTTTGACATCATCCTGAGCCCCTTCTTGAACAGTGTCCTTTATGATAGAGTTGCCTAAAGCTTCTGCCTGAAACTTATTTTTCCAAAAGGCTCATCAACCAGATTGTTCCATGGATCTGAGTGAGAAACACACATTATTCTCCCCTAACACTGTTCTGCTTTCTTGCCCTGGATCAATGGGACAAACCTTTCTTTTATAATTACATCAGCAAAAATAATAGAACAACAAATAAGTTGTCAATGTAAATCATCTCATTAGAGTTTCTGCATTGGTTTTCCAAACACTTAAGACACGTCTGACTCTAGATTCGGGCTTATGGTAGATCTTTCCCACAGGCACTATGAGTTTACACAGTTATGTGGGTGGGATTAAGGAGTGCTTGATATCTTAGCAAGGTAGAAGGTTGTTGTATACAGGTTCCAAATCCTTTGTTAGGCATCAGACATTGATCTCCTTGACCACACTGAAGCAAGGTACAAGTAACAATATTGTTATTCAATTTCTTTTTTTAATAATAAATTTATTTTTTATTGGTGTTCAATTTTCCAACATACAGAATAACACCCAGTGCTCATCCCGTCAAGTGCCCCCCTCAGTGCCCATCACCCATTCACCCCCACCCTGTTATTCAATTTCTAAAGGTCTTTGTTACTTCTATTAATACCTGATTGGTTAAATTGCCTGGTTCTATTCTAAAGAAGCATATTTTTATGAAACTACTATGATCCAGACATGGTGCTAGGTCTGAGAACCAAAGATGATTGTAATACAGAGGGAAACTCACAGATAAGATCTGTTTAGGTAGCACAGAGGAAGAAAGACCTGTTTGCCTTGGGAGTATAATTTAAACTAGAAATAAAAGACAAGTGCAAATTTATTCTGGACTCCAATTTTCTTCATTTGAAAACAGAGTTTAACCATATCGATTCTAAATATATGGCTGACAAGATTCCTTACAACATTTCCAAATATGAAAATGTAAAATATGAAATGTAATTTTCAAAAATGAAAATGAAATTTGATCTTGGTAAAATGTGTTACGTTGATAGAGGTGAGGGATTGAATATTCTCACTATTTCTATTTTCTTGCTACCTTTTCACCTTAGAACTCCTTCAGTCATGCATTAATCTCCAAATTCTTTCAGATACTTTTGTTATGACCACCAGTGACTTATATTTTGCTAAATTCAGGCCAACTTTGAGTCCTCATTTTCTTCATCCCTTGAGTAGCATTTGGCATTCCTAAAAACACTTTACCATTTGACTTCCATGATGTCATGCTCTCACGATTATCCTCCTACCTTAAAAAGGTGGGGTATACTTTGAAGAGTAAGAGGATTATGTTCATGAAGCAATTAATATCCTATGCTAATATCATACTCTGGTATCATTAAACTCACTCAGAAGAATATATTTAACTTACTGTTCATCCTGTTTGCCTCAAGTATCTACAAGAGTACCTTGGATATAAACATATATGAGTAATTTATTTTAAAGCCTTTTTATGTGTTGAGAATAACAAAAATAAAAATATTTTATTAATTTACTAATTTCCTTTATTAAATTCAATGATGTGGAGCAACGTTTCAAGTAGTTAGCACTGAAAAAGTATCTGTTGGCATAAAAACAATTCACATTCGCTAAACTTTTTTTTTTAACAATTTCTATGCCCAATATTAAACTCAAGATCAAGAATCACATGCTTTACCTACTGAGCCAGCCAGGTGTTCCACTCTAAACTCTTTTTTATAAATATATATAGACATAGAGATATATAGAGATACATAGATATATGTATCTATGAACACACTGAAATTTTTTAAAAGTCATCATTTTTTGTCATTCATTTGATCTTTACTGAAAAATCTTAACTCACAACACAGTTTCATTCTTCTCTTCTGTTCTTTCCCCACCATACCAGGCTATTGGGTTTGTTAACTGTTTAACAAACAATTGTTTGTTAATTGTTCCTATTACATGCTGAAATGTTGAACTATATGCTAATCCTTGTTTTTCACTAAGTCAGCACTTATATTCTTTGTATTGCTTTTATTTATTTAGAAAGCATTTACTCCATTATATGCCAGGCATTGTGTGTATGTGTGTATACACACACATATATTTTATATTTCTATTATATTTATATACATATATATATATATATAATTATTTGACTTCTTGAATTACAAACGAAAACACTTGGCTATACAAAGAGATCGTTTTTACAAATACCTCCCTATTTTGCAAAACAACAGAATAGATCAAATATAGGAAAGCAAATTGTCTACATAGTATTCCTCCCTGTAATCATTGAAAACATTTAATGTTAGACTTGCAAAATTGTTTCAACTATACAACTTGCCTTTTCATATATTTATTTTGTATACGTAAAGAAGAAAAATATTAAAATTCTATTTATTAAGTTGACAGAACTTTGCACATACTGTGTTTGTGTGTATAAGAGTGTGTGTGTTTGTGTAGTGGAGTATTGTGGTGTCTTTTCTTGATTGATCTTGGGTGCCATTTTATTAATACAGCCATCTGGGCTGAGGTGAAGCTTGGTAGAAATCTTCTGCAGGAACAGTTATGTTATGAGATCACAGAAACTACTGGCATATATGTATAGCACAGAGTTGCAAATTCAACTCTTACCTTTGATTCTATTTTTCCAAGAGTATTTTCTACTCAATACACCTACTGTCTCCTTTCCTAATGTTTTATCATGCTTATACAGTTCTACCCTCCTTTACAGTATACATAACAATAGCCTGGATTTCTATAAATAAATTAGAGGTCTTATCCCAGTAAGTCCTGCATACTGGGATAAGACTATACTCTCCTGGGTCTCCTTTTTTTTTTTTTTTTTTTAATTTTTATTTATTTATGATAGTCACAGAGAGAGAGAGAGGCAGAGACACAGGCAGAGGGAGAAGCAGGCTCCATGCACTGGGAGCCTGATGTGGGATTCGATCCCGGGTCTCCAGGATCACGCCCTAGGCCAAAGGCAGGCGCCAAACCGCTGCGCCACTCCTGGGTCTCCTGTAACCATCTACGTGGCTAATATTGAGCTAAAATATGAATCACATTTTTTTTCTAAGAAAGTCCTCAACAAAACTATTTTCCTTGAGTCAACCAGAACTAATATTAGCTTGTTATTAACTTTGTTTTGTCAATCACTTAAAGACCCCAGTGACCAGTTCACCACTCATCCTCTACAGTCTTTTCTCTCTATGGTTCTGTACATCCCTTATTTCATTCCTGTCATTCTTTCTGGGATTCTTGGTGACCATCAGCAAAATCCTGTGTTATCCCTCAAACTGTTTTTTAAAAAGATTTTATTTATTTATTTGAGAGAAAGAGAGAGAGCACAAGTGAGGGGGAGGAGCAGATAGAGAGGGGGATGAGCAAGGGAGCCTGATGTGGGGCTCGATCCCAGGACTCTGAGTTCATGACCAGACCCAAAGGCAGATGCTTAATTGAGTCACCCAGGTGCCCCTCAAACTATTTTCTTTATGTTCCCTTTACCTTCATAGAGATTCTCTTCTGATGACACTGCTTCTCCTGAAGCTTTCCCAAGTGATGGCTGTTACTATCATCTCCTACAGCCCTCATATGTCTGCTCTAGAGGTAGTAGGAGTCTTTCTTGCTTCTCATTGGTGCTACTAGAATATCCTATCTTCTTTATCCCTAAAACTTCTCATTTATGAAGCTTATAACACCAATCTATATTATATCCCACTCTTCAATGTTGCTTATATCTACTGAACCCTGAGTCATTATCCTTCATTCTTGGAAGATTTTAGTTTCTTACTCACTGTTATTCTGCTCATTACTACAGTTGATATAATTCTCAACTATATAGAAATAGATACATAGATTTATAGATATAGACATATATTTTTCTAATAAGTAGTCCTTTCCTACCTCCTTTTCTCCAATTATCTGCTCCTCCATTATACCACATCAACACACTTCCATGTTAATTGCTTGGACTAAAGGTATCCTGTCCTACTTACATTATGCCTGTTTTTGTTATCAGTGTTCAACAAACAATTCTAAAATGTAGTGATTTAAAACAAAAAATTTCCATTGCTTATACATTTAGAATATGAGCTAAGTTCAACCAGTCTTGCCTCATGTGGCTGCATTCAAATATTAAGTTGGCTGTGGGCTGGGCTGGGTTCACTTGGGACCTCTGTAGAGGATGAGACAGATGGGTAGAGGAAAGGGAACCAACCTCTACATGTGGATTTGCTTCAAAAGTAGGCAGAAAAAACACATTTGTACACGCAGAAATTTTAATTTTAGTATCTAAAGCTTAAATATAACCCAAGAGCCAAGGCAAAATATAATTTATGGTGAATGGATTTAATAGAAGCAAATTAAATTATAACCAAATGACATCAAATATCCTTTCACTTCTCTTTGCTGGTTTATTGGCTGTTATCTCTGACCAAAGTTCATTCTCTCATGCCCAGTCCTAGCCTAATAAGCATCTTGCACATGCTTTTCAAATGTTTAGTGATCTTATGGCATATCTACACGTACAACTGGTTGGCCTCCTTTCTGTATTTCCATGCTACCTTCTATAGACCTTTGTTGTAATATCTGTTCTATTAAACTTTACTTCATGCACCTTTTCCTCCTAATGTATTGTCAATCTCTAGAGGAAAAAAACTCCCTCTTTAAAAGTCTCTGTCTTAGGGTGCCTTTGTAGTTTAGTTGGTTAAATGTCTGACTCTTGAGTTCAGCTCAGATCATGAGCTCAGGGTTGTGAGGTCAGGCCCCGTGATAGGCTCAGTGCTGGGCATGGAGGCTGCTTAAGACTCTGTCTCTTTCCTTCTCCCTCTCCCCTGCTCTCTCCCTCTTTAAGAAGAAAAAAAAAACTCTCTGTGTCTCTAGTTTTTAGCAGAGTCATGTGTTAGCTATCATGTATGTAGTATATTCTCAACAAATAGATAATTAATCAATAATCAGTCAATAAATGCCTAGAAAAGTGGTCCAATGTCCATAGCTTAACTTCATGGTAGGTAAACAGGCAAGCCTTTTTTCACTAAAAAAAATAAAATATATTTGAGAACCTTCTCTGTGTATGACACTGTGCTAGGTGCTAGGATACAGTAGTGAAAATGGTGGGTGAGGTCTCTCTCATCAGCATCCCACCTTCTAGTGAGGATGAAAGAGATAAATAAAAATAAATATATTACAATTACAGTTTATGATTAAACTCTAAGAAGGGAATAAACATGGTGCTCTGTTAGACAATGGGGCACATTCTTAAATAGTCTGGCCAGAAAAATCTCTGTGAAGAGGTGATAGTTATTTCTGGTTTTAAAAAACAGGATACATGAATGTAAATATTTGGGAAAAAAGAAATTCCTGGTAGAGGAAGTATTAAAAACAAGTCTCTGTGGAGTAAAAACGTGGCTTGTCCAAGGAACTGAAGGAAGCCAGCAGGACTCAAGTAGAAACTGATAAGTGATATGAAATGTAATTTAAGAGATAGGCAAAAAGCCACATCACATAGGGCTTTAAGGGTTCTGATATGAAGGTTGAATTCCATTCTGTGTATTATGGGAAACTGCTGAAGTATTCTAAGCATGGGAGTTGCATAAACTGATTTATGTTTTCATTGTATAAACTGATCAGCTCCCAAAGAAAAGTGTTACAGATACTCTATCAAGGGTGATCCTCACTAAAATCCCACTCACTGCCAGAAAAACTTGTGGAAAAATTACCTTTATACACACAGAAAATTCAATCAATTTTTTAGTATTGGAAGTTTAAATATGAACAAAGAGTTGAGGCACATCAAGTATGTGGTGAATGCTTTTCAAAGGAGTAAATGAAAATATAAAAGGAAACAAAACATGAAATGCTAAAGTAATTTCTATTTTTAAAATATAAATGTAGGGCAGCCCCAGTGGCTCAGCAGTTTAGCGCTACCTTCAGCCCAGGGTGTGATCCTGGGGACCCGGGATCAAGTCCCATCTTGGGCTCCCGCATGGAGCCTGCTTCTCCCTCTGCCTCTGCCTCTGTCTCTGCCTCTGTCTCTCTCTGTGTGCCTCTCATGAATAAATAAATAAAAATCTTTAAAATATATATATAAATGTAGGAATGCCTGGGTGGCTCAGTGGTTGAGCAACTGCCTTTGGCTCAGGATTTGATCCTGGGATCAGGGGATCGAGTCCCACATCAGGCTCCCTGCGATGAGCCTGCTTCTTCCTCTGCCCGTGTCTCTGCCTCTCTCTCTGTGTCTCTCATGAATAAATAAATAAAATCTTATTTTATGAACCAAAGAGAATCAAAGAAACAGGGAATGTAGGAGGAACTAGCAGAAGAAAATATCAAAGTAAAACAATAATTAATATAATTAGAGGGATAGGAAACGTTTTTGCATCTATTAAAAACAAAAACAGAGAGTTTGAATGTCCAATGACTGATGAGTGGATAAAGAAGATGCTGTGTGTGTGTCTCTCTGTGTGTAATATTACTCAGCCATCAAAAAGAATGAAATATTGCCATTTTGCAAGGATGTGAATGGAGCTAGAGTGTATTAGGCTCAGTGAAGTAAGTCAGTCAGAGAGAGACAAGTACCATATGATCTCATATGTGGAATCTAAGGAAGAAAACAGATGAACATATGGGATTGGGGAAAATGAAAAAAGGATAGAAGGAAACAAGACATAAGAGACTCTTAAGGATAGAGAACAAACTGAGGGTTGATGGAGGGAGGTGGGTGGGGGATGGGCTAGATGGGTGATGGGGATTCAGGAAGGCACTTGTTGCAATGAGCACCAGGTGTTGTATGTAAGTGACTGAATCCCTGAATTCTACTCCAGAGACCAAAACTGGACCATATGTTAACTAAAATTTAAATTAAAAAAAATGAAAACAATAACAGAATGCTATAAAAGGAGGAATGACCAGAGAAACATAGAATTCTTGCAAATTAAAATTAGATAGCTGAAATAAATAATATAGTAGAAGTGATGAAAGATACACTAGGGGAAGTCTCCTGGAAAGTACAGTAAAAATATTGAACACTGGAGTGAAAGAAAAGAAGAAAACTAGAAGATTGATTCACATCAAATATCCAAGTTAATGATATCCATTTCAATAAACACAATCATAGAAGAGAGTAGAGAAAATTATCAAAGAAATTATGTGAGCAAATGAAGAAAGTGTTTAGACAGAAGTGCTTTTTAAAATCCAAAATAAACTATAAATCATATAATGGTGAAATTTCAGGAAGTGAGTCCTAAGCAGGTGATCCTTAAACCTTTTTTGGGGGGAAGGGGCCGAGAGAGAAGGAGAGAGAGAATCTTAAGCAGGCTCCATGCTTAAGGTGGAGGTTCGATCTCAGAACCCTGAGATCATGACCTAAGCTGAAATCAAGAGTTGGATGCTTAACTGACTGAGCCACCTAGCCACTCCAAGTGATCCTTAAAACTTTTAAAAAGAAAAAAAATACTACTGACGTGGAGAAGAAAGGCAAAAGGAAATGTAGAGAAAATTAAATTTCCTTAAAACTTGCAACCTATTGACAAATACTTGAAGCAGGCATTGCTCCAGGAACCCCTAATTGTTTTGTTTTGTTTTTTAAGATTTATTTATTGATCTGAGATGGAGGAGAGGGGATGGAGGGGGAGAGGAAAAGAATCTTCGAGCAGGCTCCCTGCCAAGTATGGAGCCCAATGCAGAGCTCCACCCCAAGACCTATGAGATCACAACCCAAGCTGAAGCCAAGAGTCAGATGTTCAACCAACTGAGCTACCCAGGCATCCTAGAAACTCCCAACTGTCTTAATGTTAATGCCTTGCTAGAGGGAAAAACAACCTTAGTTTGACAATAGCTAGGCCTCCAGCTATCCTGCAAGTCTTCTTTAGTATATGAAAATCCCTTTGGAAATTTCCCTTGTCTTAACCTTCCCCAGCTCCAAAGTATATAATCAATTGCTCCTCACAATCCCGAGGCAGCTCTTTCTGCCCACAGGTCCCGTCCTCTTGCTTTAGTAAAACCACCTTTTGCACCAAAAAGGTCTCAAGAATTCTTTCTTAACCATTTGCTCATGAACCCCCCTCCAAATCACATCACTACCACATAATGAAAAAAGAGAATGGATATCACAATGACATGGAATTTTACCAAGTTACACTGAAATCTAAAAGGCAAAGGATATCAGAAAGGGAGACAGAACATGAGAGACTCCTAACTCTGAGAAACGAACTAGGGGTGGTAGAAAGGGAGGTGGGCGGGGGGTGGGGGTGACTGGGTGACAGGCACTGAGGGGGGGCACTTGATGGGATGAGCACTGGGTATTATTCTATATGTTGGTAAATTGAACACCAATAAAAAATAAATTTATAAAAAAATTAAAAAATAAAAATAAAAATAATAAAATAAAATAAAAGGCAAAGGAGAAAAAACACTTTAAATGGTAGAGGAAGTTAATTAAATAAGACTTTAAAATCCAAGTCAAGTACTTAATTTATAATAATGGAATAGGTATATTGCCAGATGTAAATACCCTATTTTGTTTTACTTCCCAGAAGCCTTTTATCAGGAAGTTCATGGAATGTGTCTCCAGAAAAAAAGGATAAGGTAGACAAAATGGATAAGCAAGACAAAAATGTAGTCTCTGGAAAATACAAAATGCAAAATGTAGGGGCATCAATGTAAAGTCTTGGGATGATAAGGAAATCAGCTCTAGGATAAATGGCTACAGATATGGTAAGGAGAGGAGTTAGTTCCCCTTAGAGAGAACAGAGGCCTCAAAAGGAAGGACTCCAAGGAGAACAGAATTTACAAATTCTGTGTGAAAGATTACGTAAAAGATGCTGGAACACTTGGTGTAAGATGATGGAGGTTAAGGGAAAACAATAGGCAAAGGCATATAAACAAGCATGCACAACAATGATTTTAGGAAAAGTAAAGCACTACCTAAGAAAGATAAATTCGTAGGGCCTGACTTGACTAAGCAGTGAGAAAATACTTTATTCAGTAAAATGTTATATGTATACATGTATACACACATATGTTAAATACAGATTCACTTTTCCAATTGAAAAGTATTTGGTCTTCATGCTAAGTGATCCTCTTTCTTTTCATCAATGCATGTTAATTTGCTACTTCCATCAGTTTTCCAAGTCTAGAATAAATTTACATCATTGTCTGTAATTATTTTCATGAAAACAAATAGGGATATTTATTTTCTTCCAGAAAAGAAGACTTGAAGATGATGTAGAAATCTCCCTATTCTTTAATGTTCTCAAATTGTTTTTGGCTCCTTTCATGTATTCTGAAAGATAACCACCCGCACTTGTCAGGTGTTTCCTTAAGGAAACCAGTCTGTAGATGTCCTTGGAGGAAGACATAATTTCAATTGTTTTTGACCAGGTAAAATATCCCTTATCCTGATCAATTAATGATGGTGATTTAAGAGTAATCAACCTGAGAGACATTTACTTGAAAAGGTGTTTGCATTTTTAAAAAGGTGATCTTGAAGTCCTTTCTCTTAAAACAGAAAACAATAATTCTTTATAAAGCAACAGCTTTCATTGTCTGAAAACAAAATTACATTCCTGCTTGTCATGCTTTAAACAATGAAGCAGAAACACCTCATTGTTTTAAAGAAATATTACACAACTCTAATAATGAATTGCTAGCAAAATGTTCCTTTTTTACATTTCTTTTAGTAAATTGTCACATGGATCAGATTAAGATAGAAATGGTATTCTATTATGTGAGTAATCTAGCACTAAAATATGAGGGGAAATGGCATAAGAAATATTAGTCATTGAACATGGTCTAAAGGAAAGGTTTTGTAGTCATGGCAATAACTGACATAGAGATTCTGTATCCTCTTTTGTCTTTCTTTTTCTTTTTAAAAGATTTTTATTTATTTATTCATGAGAAACACAGAGAGAGAGGCAGAGACATATGCAGAGGGAGAAGTAGGCTCCTCGCAGGGAGTCCCATATGGGACTTGATCCCAGGACCCCAGGAACATGCCCTGAGCTGAAGGCAGATGCTCAACCACTGAGCCACCCAGGCGTCTCAAGATTCTGCATCCTTAATGAATGTCGTATGTAAGTTTTTAGTCATTTGTAAAAATACTGTTCCACTCATTCATAAACATATGTCTATATGAGTATATATTCATCAACAAAATTAGAATTGGTAAAAATAAAAGATCATCATTAGTCTCTTATTAGATTTATGATTTATTTTTAATATATATATTAAACACAATATTTCTACAATACTTTATAAATGTTTAAAAATACATTCAGAGGGGAAAAAGTTATTTGCAAATGATATACTCAATAAGGGGTTAATATTCAAAATATATAAAGAACTTATACAATCAACCCTCTAAAAACAAACAATGCAATTACAAAGTGGGCAGAGGATCTAAATAGGTAATTTCCAAGAAGACATACAGAGGGCCAACAGACACATGAACTGATGTTTAACATCACTCATCATTAGGAGATGCAAATCAAAACCACAGTGAGATAGCACCTCACACTAGTCAGAATGGTTAGAATAAAAAAGACAAGAAATAACAAGTGTTGATGAGGATGTAGGGAAAATGGAACTCTAGAGCACTGTTGGTGGGAGGGTAAATTGGTGCAGCCACTGAGGAAAACAGTATGGTAGCCCTATGAAATATTAAAAATAGAAATATCATAGGATCCAATAATTTCATTAAATGAGTATTTATCCCCAAAAAGCAAAAGCACTAATTTGAAAGGAAAAATGCACCCCTGTTTATTGCAGCATTAATTACAATAGCCAAGATATGGAAGCAACCCAAGTGTCCATCAATAGATGAATGGATAAAGAAGGTGTCACATACACACACTCACACACTATCTAATATTACTGAGCCATAAAAAAAGAATGAAATTTTGCCATCTGCAAAAACATGGATGGACCTAGAGGGCATTTTGGTAAGTGAAATAAGTCAGAGAAGGACAATATCTTATAATTTCACTTATATGTGAAATCTAAAAAACAAAACCAAGTAACCAACCAAGCAATCAACCGACTCTAAAATACAGACAGCAAAGAGGGAGTAGCCAAAAGTGGGGTGGGTGGGAGTATGGGCAAAATAGATGAAGGGGAAATGTACGGACTTTCAGTTATAAAATAAATAAGAAGATGAAAAGTACAGCATAGGGAATATAGTCAACAATGTTGTAATAAGGTCATATGGTAAAAGATGGTGACTACACTTACTGTGGCGAGAACTGAGTAATGTATATAACTATTGGTAATCACTACGTTGCACACCTGAAATCCACATAACATTATATATCAATTATATTTCAATAATAAATTTAAAAGTTGAAAGAATACATTCAGATGATAAACAAGTAGCAAGTCAACTAAACACAAGAGACATAGATCTATATTTACATTTACATGACTAAATCTTTATGTGTATTAAGTATATAAATTTATTTATCATATGTTTAAACTGTTTTCTAAAAGAAAACTTTTATTTTAGAACACTTTTGTTTTTTTATTTTTTAGAACACTTTTAAACTTACAGAAAAATTGTGAAGATAATACAGACAGTCCATATACCTCACACCCAGTCTCTTCTCTTATCAATATCCTTCGCTAGTAGGTATATTTGTTATAATCAGTGAACCAATGTTGATACATGATTATTAAATAAAGTCCATAGTTTGATCAGATTTTCTTAGTTTTTGCCCAATGTCCTTTTTCTGTCCTGAGATGTTGCCCAGAACACTACATTACATTTAGTCGTGTAATCTTAGCTTCCACTGGCTGCGATAATTTCTCATATTTTCCATGTTTTTGATGACTTTTTTTTTTGTTTTTGTTTTGTTTTGTTTTTGATGACCTTAACAGTTTTGAGGAATACTGTGCAAGTACTTTGTTGAATGCTCCTCAGTTGGGATTTTTGTCATGTTTTTCTCATAATTAGACTGGAGCTATGTATTTTTGTGAAGAAGACTACAGAAGTAAAATGCCATTTCAATCACATCATGTCAAGGGAATATAATATCCCCATGACTTTTCCCTGTATGTTCCCCTGGATCAAGTGGATGAAGTAGTGTTTATCAGATTTTTCGACCATAAAGTTAGTCTTTTCAGCCCTCATTTCATGCTGTGCCCTTTGGAAAGGAGTAGCTTACACTTCCAGAATGTTATACTCTACCTCTTTGCAGGTAGACTATCCACATTTACTATTTGGAATTCTTTTGCACAGGAGATTTGCCTTCCCTCCCTGGTTCACATGTTTATTAAATTATTTCTTGCTATTAGTTTGAATTCATGGATATCTAATGTATACTTTTGTTATAATCCAATACTACTTTATTTATTATTTTCCTTAAACTATTCCAGCTTTAGCTATTGGGAGCTCTTGCATTAGGCTTTTGGCTCCTTTGTCCTTTTGACATTTTTCTCCTTTGCCCTGCTTCCTTCCCCACCAGCCCCCCCCCCCTCCCCCTTGCCCCAGCACTTCCTTTCTGGCACTACATGATGCTCCAAGCTCATCTTGAATCCTACTTCTAGAATCAGTCATTCCTCCAAGGAACCCTGATACCTTTTATGAAAGAACGATATTAGAAACCAAGATCTAGATACTAGATGTGCCAATTGCTACTGGAAGTATTGACTGCTTCTAGGCCCTGTTAGCTGACAGAGCAAGGAAAGGTATGTGTGTGTGCTTATGCACACAAAAGCACATACATACACACATACTTGTATGTACATCACCTCTATTTATAAATAATTCTATATGTAACCACCTTTATCTCTATTAAGCTAAATATGTATTTATACCAATGATTCCAAGTCCATTATCATCTCCTAGCTTCCTTCCCTCTGCCTCCTGCCCTTGTTTACCTGTAAATTTGCACTCTAGCAGTGAAAAAATCTGACTCCTACAACTAGCATACAGTGCTTTTTTTTTTAAGATTTTATTTATTTATTCATGAGAGACACAGAGAGAGAGAGAGGCAGAGACACAGGCAGAGGGAGAAGCAGGCTCCATGTTGGGGGGGGGGGGGGGCGGGAGGCTGATGTGGGACTCCATCCTGGGACTCTGGGATCACGCTCTGGGCGGAAGGGCACTAAGCCGCTGAGCCACCCAGGGATTCCTGCAAACAGTGCTTTTATATGCAGTTCCTTTTGTCTTTAGTGTTACAGATGCCACTCATTTACCAATTTACTTAGGTTTAGTAACTCTTCCATCCCATGTCAGTGAGAATGTTTCATATATTTATGAACAATTGGATTATTTTATCACATTCTACAATTCACTTGGCCTCCTGAATGATTTTTTAATTTGCATAAATTAAACTTCACGCTTTGTGACATAAAGTCCTATGGATTCTGACAAGCGCATGTTGTCATAGACTCACAGTTACAGTCTCATACAGAATAGTTCCACTGTCCTTAAAAATTACCCTATGCATCATGTATACAATCCTACTCTGTCCCTAGCCTTTGTCAACCAGTGATTCTGTAGTTCAACTTTGCTATGGTTTCGCCTATCAAAAAATGTTGTACATTTGGGATCACACAGTTGTAGCTTTTTCAGACTGTCTTGTTTCAATCAGCACATTAAATTCATCCACGTCTTTTAATGACTTGATAGATCATTTCTTTTTATTGCTGAATAATATTTCATTGTATGGAACTACCAAAGTTTGTTTATCCATTTACCTATGGAAGGATTATTTGGGTTCCTTCCAGTTTGGGGTGACTATGAATAAAGCTGCTCTAACATTCTTGCTCAGGATTTTGTGTGGACATAAGTTTTCAGATCAGCTGTGTAAACACTTAGGAGTGTGATTGCTGGACTTCATTGTAAGAAATGCCCAAACTGTTTCACAGAAGGGTCATGTCATTTTTCATTCTCATCAGCAATAAATGAGAGCTCCTAATACTTTGCATCCTTGCCAGCAACTGGTATTGCCAGTTAGTCGTTTTCAAAAGAAATACTAGCCGTACTAAAAGGTATGTGGTGGTACCTCATTATTGTTTCAATCTGCAACTCCTTAATGGTAAATAATGTTGAGGATCTTTTCATATACTTATTCACCACACATATACATTTTTTGGGAAAGAATTTGGTTAGGCCTTTTGTCCATTTTTTGGTAGGTTGCTTTCTTATTGTTGAGTTTTAAGAGTTCTTTGTATATTTTGGATACAAGTTCTTTATCAGATATGTATTTTAAGATTATTTTCTCACAGTTTGTGGCTTGTCTTTTGATTATCTTAACATTGTCTTTTACAGAGCAAAATTTTAATTTTAATAAAGTCCAGTTTATCACTTTTTTTCTTTTATATACTGTGCTTTTAGTGTCGAATCTAAATATTTATTACCAAATCCAAAGTCACCTAGACTTCCTCCTGGAAGTTTATAATTTTGTGTTTTACATTAGGTGTATGGCCAATTTTGAGATATGTTTTGTGAAAGGTATACAATCTGAGTCTAGGTTAATCATTTTGCATATCAACACCCAAAGGCTGTTGCATCTTTTGGTGAAAAGTTTATTCTTTCTCCATTGATTTGCCTCTGGTTCTTTGTCAAAGATCAGTTGGTTATCTTTATGTGTTCCTTTGGGCTCTCTATTCTGTACAAATGATTTCACTCTTTTTCCATCAAGAAAATGTCTTGATTATTGTGACTTTATTATAATTATTAAAATTAACTGATGTGAATCTTTCAACTTCGTTTTTCTTTAGTACTCTGCTGGCTATTCTAGATCATTGCCTTTGTATATAAACTTTAAAATAAGTTTACTGAAATCCACAAAATAGCTAACTGGTGTTTGGATTGGGATTACATTGAATCTATAAACATAGGCAGGAAAAAAATGACATACCAACAGTATTGTGATTCTATGATTACGGTGTATTTCTCCATTTAGATCCTGGTTTCTTTCATCAGAGTTTTGTGGTATTTTTGTATATAGATCCTGCACTTAGTTTTTAGCTTTATACCTGAATATTTTGTGTTTACTGTGTGCAATTGTAAAAGGTACTGGGTTTTGATTGTGTGTGTGTGTGTGTGTGTGTGTGTGTGTGTGTGTTTTAAATTACAATAGGGCAGCTCCGGTGGCGCAGTGGTTTGGCGCCGCCTGCAGCCCAGGGTGTGATCCTGGAGACGCAGGATCGAGACCCATGTCGGGCTCCCTGCATGGAGCCTGCTTCTCCCTCTGCCTGTGTCTCTGCCTCTCTCTCTCTCTCTCTGTGTGTGTGTGTGTGTGTGTGTGTGTGTGTGGGTGTGTATCTTGTGGATAAATAAATAAAATCTTAAAAAAAATTGCAATAGCTCATTGCTGGTAGATAGGAAAGTAATTAATTTTTGTACATTAACTTGTAGCCTGCAACCTTGCTATATTCTCTTATTAATTTCAAGATTTTCCTTTTTTTTCAATTCTTTTTTTTAAGATTTTATTTATTTATTCATGCATGAGAGACACACACACACACAGAGAGAGAGGCAGAGACACAGGCAGAGGGAGAAGCAGGCTCCATGCTGGGAGCCTGACGTGGGACTCGATCCCGGGTCTCCAGGATCAGGCCCTGGGCTGAAGGCGGCGCTAAACCGCTGAGCCACCTGGGCTGCCCTTTTTTTCTTTTTTTCAGTTCTTTGGTAAATTCTATATAGACAATAATGTCATCTGCTAACAAAGACATTCATTTTTTTCCATTTCAATCCGTATACATTTACATTCTTTTCTTGTATTATTGAACTAACTGGGAAATTCAGTATGATTTTGAATAGAAACAGCACATTCTTGCCTTGTTGCCATCTTAAAGGGAAAGTGTCCAATTTCTCAGCATTAAGTATAATGTCAGATGTAAGTTTGTTTTGGTAGATATACTTTATCAGGTTGAGAAAGTAATCTTTCTAGTTTTTTGAGAGTTTTATCACATACTGGTTTTGGATTTGGTCAAATATTTTTTCTGCTTTAATTAATACATCATGTAATTTTTCATTTTAGCCTTTTAGCAGGTGGATTGTATTGACTGTCAAATAATGAACTATGTTTACATACTGAGAATAAATTCCACTTGGTTATGGGGCATAATTGATCTTACATATTGTTGATTTGTTTTGTTAATAATTTGTTGAAGATTTTTGTATCGATGTTAATGAAAACTATTGGTCTGTACTTTTTCTTTCCTAAACTGTCTTAATCTGCTTTTGATATTATAGTAATACTGGCCTCATTGAATGACTTGGGGAATATTCCCTCTGCTTTTATTATTTTCTGGAAGAGACTGTGCAGAATTGGTATTATTTCTTTGAAAATGCTAGGTAGAAGTCAGTAAAACCATTTAAGTCTGGTGCTTTCTTAATTGTTGGTTCTTCAATATGTATGTATAGAACTATGCAGATTATCTATTCTTCCTTGTGTAAGTTTTGTTGCCATGGTTCACTTTATCTTTTTATTCTCTTTTGGTGCTTTGCGTCTTTCAAGGAATTAGTCTGCTTCATCTATTTATCAAAATTGTGGGCATAGGATTCCTTTATTATCCTTCTCATGTCCATGAGATCACTAGTATAATGTCTCTTTTCTCATTTCTGATATTGGTAATTTGTATCTTCTCTTTTTTTCTTAGTTGGCCTGGATAAAGCTTTATCAATTGCATCAATCCTTTCAAAGAGTCAGGTTTTGGTTTTATTTATTTTCTCTACTGTTCTCCTATTTTTAATATCAGTGGTTTCTTTTCTAATTTTTATTTCTTTTTTTTTCCTCTGCCTGTTTGAAGCTTAAACGGCTCTTTCTCTAGTTTTCTAAAGGCATGAAATTTAATTACTGCTTTTAGAACTTTTGTCTTTTTAAATATATTCATTTAATGCTATAAATTCCCCTCTAAGCACTACTTTCATGGCATCTTGTTAGTTTTGCTAAGTCGTATATACATTTTCACTTAGTTTAAATATTTAACAAATTTCTCTTGAGACTTCTTTGACCTATGTGTTATTTAGAAGTATACTGCTTAATCTCCCAGTATTTGGGGATTTTCCACCTTTCAGTTATTTATGTCTAGCTTAATTCCACTGTGGTTTGAGTAGATACTTCACATACTTTGATGCTACCTCATTAGATGCATACACATATGGGATTTTTACATCTTCTTGAAGAATTCAGCCCATTAGACTTATCATTCCATAATCTCTCTCTTTATTCAAGAACATATTTCTTTTTATGAAAGTAGTTTTTTTCTAAATTAAAATAGCTACTACAACTTTCTTTTGATTAATGTTAGCATGGTATATCTTTCTCCATCCCTTTAATTTTAACTTATCTGAAGCTTGAGTCTTTATATTTAAAAAGTGGATTTTTGTAGACAACATATAGATGGTCCTGTATTTTTTTTTTAAATCCACTATGACATTAGTCTTTTAATTGATGTGTTCAAATCATTCACATTTACAACGATTATTCGTGTAACTGGCTAATATCTACCATGTTTGGAAGTGTGGTTTTTTTGTTTATTCTATTTATTCTTGGTTTCTTTCCCCCTCCTTTTCCTGCCTTCTTTAGTTTTATGTGATGATTTCATATGATTCCATTTTATCTTCTCTCTTGGCATATAAATTACATCACTTTTTTAAAAGTTTCAGAAGTTGCATTAGAGTTTGTAACACGCATTTTAACAAATCTAAGTCGGCTTTCTAAGAACACTACAAAACTTCACATTCAATTCAGGAAAAATATAACACATTACTCCTAACTTCCTTCCTCTTGTCCTTTATGACATTGGTGTCATTATTTTATTTATCTATATGCTGTAACTACTTAATACATTGTTACTCTTTAACTTTAATCAAATAGTTATCTTTTAGATTAATAAGGAATAAGAATATTCTTTAACCTTCATTTACTCCTTCTCTAACACCCTTTCTTTCTTTATGTAGATTTAAATTTCTGACCTATATGAGTTTCCTTCTCCCTGACGAACTTCTTTTAACATTAATTCACTAAATACAGAATTCTAAGTTTTTTTTCTTTCAAAGCTAAATGGTTAACTCTTTGCTCTCTTCTTTCTTGCATGCTTTCTGATGAGAAATCCACTATTATTTTTTATCTTTATTCATTGATAGGTAAGTTTCCTCTCATCCCCCTACCTTGACTTTATTCAGTATTTTCCCTTTGTTTTTGTTTTGCTGAAATTTGAATATATGCTTATAGCTTTTTTGGTTTTTTTGGCCTGGAGTTTTTATTTTGTTTTGTGATGTTTGTCCTAGTTGGTGTTCTTTGAGCTACTTGGACCTATGGTTTGATGCATGTCATTAATTTTGCAAAGTTCCTAACCATTATTCAGATACTTCTGTTCTCACTTTTTCTCCTTTAGTATTACAATTGTGTATTTGTTTCACATTTTAAAATTGTGGGGGCACCTGGGTAGCTCAGTTGGCCAACTTTGATTTCGGTTCAGGTGGTATCTCAGACTCCTGAGATGGCGCCCTGCATTGGGCTCCATGCTCAGCAGGAGTCTGCTTGAGAATTCTCTTTCTCCCTTTGCTACTCTCCCCACTTGAGCACTCTCTCTGTCAAATAAATAAATAATATTTATAAAACTAAATAAAATAAAATAAAATTGCCCCACAGTTTTTGTATGTTCTGTTGGGTTTTTTTTTTCCTCATTCTTTTTTTCTCTTTGCATTTCAGTTTGGGAAGTTTCTATTGACATTATCCTCAAGCTTGCTCATTCTTCCCTTGGCCAGTGTCCAGGCTACTGATGAGCCCATCAAAGGTATTCTTCATTTCTCTTACAAAATTTTTTTCATTTCTAGCATTTCCTTTTGATTATTTCTTAGAGTTTCAATTATACTCTCCTTAGATACTTCTGGTATGTTTGCACAGAATCTACTTTTTCCATTATAACTCTCACTAAATTAATCATAGCTAGGGGTGCCTGGGTGGCTCAGTTGGTTAAGTGATTAACCCTCAGACTCTTGATTTCAGCTCAAGTCATGATCTCAGGGTCATGAGATCGAGCCCCAAGTCAGGGCTCTATGCTGGGCATTGAGCCTGCTTACTATTCTCTCTCTGCACCTTCCCATCCCTGTCCGAGCTCTATCATGCTAAAAAAAAAAAAAATCATCATCATCATGACCATCCTAGCTACTTACTTTAAAGTTTCTGATAATTCCAATATTTAGGGTGTATCTGAACCTGGTTCTGATGTTTGCTTTATCTCTTCTAACTATATTTTTTCTTGCCTTTTAAGATACCTTGTCTTTTTTTGTTGAAAGCAGACATGAGGTTTTCAGTAATGGGAACTGAGGTAAATAGGCCTGAGCATGACGTTTTACATCACTTTGGTTAGGAGTTGGGCTGTTAATGGTTTCTATGGGTATGTGCGTCAGAGGCTTCAAAGTCCTCTAATGTCCTTATTCTGTCTTCCCTTTTCACTTTGGACTTCTGTAATACTCCTCCTCTGACACAGTCTGCATCTTACAGTTCTTCCCACTGTAATCCACTGTTATAATAAAATCCTGTGGGTGTGGTGGTAAGGTGTGGGGAGACAAATAACTTTATAATTTTATGACTCTTAGTCTTTTAGTAGGCTCCTGGTCCTGGCCTATGGCTTTCAAAAGCATTTCTTAGTTATATCCATACTTCTTAGGTAAGGAGGAGGCTAGAGAGGGCTGGAGTGGGGCAAATGCCCATGTCCCAGCTGGGTAAAGCTCTGACACTGTTTTCCCTGGAGAGGAAGCCTTTGTTAGGGAGAATGCTCTGAACTCTGTTTCATAGTGATCATTCTTTTTGCCTCCCAGCTAGAGCCACCAGGGGATCTTTCTTGACTCTTCACCATGAGAACCTGGTAGGATTCCTAGACGTAAGCTCTAGTGAAGTGTAGATGCCTCCACAATTCTGCAGCCCACAGGAGTTTCTCACTCTTGAGCTAGTCCACAAACAGTCTTATCAAAATTCCCAGCTATGTGTTCATACCAGTTTATGTCTCTAACAGCTTCTGCTCCAGATAAATAGATCTTGACTTTTACTCTTTGGATTCTCCTCTCTCTGTGGGAGTTCTCTAATATGTCCCCAAAAAAGTCACTGATTTCCAGTTTTTTTTTAACTTTTCCTTCTTGTAAAGATGGGACTGTGACTTCTAAGCTCCTTACATATGGAGCATTTACATGGCACTGAGTTGCTCTAAGAAGCTGTGCTTCCCTCAGACAGTCCTGTAGAAAATGAAAACTCTTTGTGATCCCTTTGAAAATATTTTTATTCTGTCTGTCATAAGTTCCTGTGGAACTAATAAAATCAGGTATAGTACTTCTTTCATATTTGGATATACCAGAAACATCATTCATAGACAAATTCAGACCCAACTTGTCAGTGTATTAGAAACTCAAGGTTACCATCAGGTAGATGCTGAAATTAGCCTTGCTGTCATAAACCTGGCATGATGCCCTAGGTATCCATGTCTCACCAAGTTCTCTTTTTTCTCCCTAATCTATCTACTTTTCACTTTTTTGGTAGATCTGGACTTCTAATTCCTGCTAACATGTTGTTTTTCCTATAGCCCTAAAAACATGCCCTAAACACAAACTTGCCTAACTTGGATCCTTATAATACAGTCTTTCCAATTTTCTCTTCCTATATCCCAACAAAGTACTCAGTTTAGCTCTAAAATAAATGAGCCTTCTTCAAATATTGCTATACACTTGACTGAGCACTACAACTGCTTAGACATTTCTGAAAGTAGGCTTTTCCCTATATTGATCTCGATTTTCCCTATGTTGATCTCACTTATAAAGGCTTACATTTTCTACTATCAACTTTTAGATGCTGTGATATGAACTACTGCTACCTCTCAGGAGTACCACTGAGTTAGTCTCCCCAGTCCCAGTCTCAATTTATTTTTCCATATTTAGGATCCATTAATGAAGTCCCCACATGCATTGTAGCTAGGGCATACACATTAAATTACCACTTGGGTGTGTTTCAATGGAGGGGGTCAAATCAATACATACACATACGAGATGTGTATTTTTGACTGGAAGGACAGTGTATTGTGTAGTCACTGAAACCACATCAAACACTCAAAAATTAGATTTTTACTCATGCATGTTAGGGCAAAATAAAGACTATTCACAAATACCCAAATTCCCTTGGGACATCTCTAATGTGCCTAGATATCAAGAGTGTGACTTCTTAGCACAAAGAACTTGAAGAAACAAACAAGAAATTGAATAGTCTCACTAAAATCAGAGATTCTAAATCTTTTTCCCCCTTGTTTGCAGAGGCTTATAAAAGCTGAAATAAAGTCTTTCTATACTTTATATGATTCATAGGTATCTATGACAACACAATTTAATAGGAGCTGACAAAATACAACTCAGCAGACCTATAAAGGGAAATCTTTCAGACACTGAAAAAAAAAAACCAATTTCCCACTTATGTTAGAGGACTAAGTTGCTGGGAGTCTTCACATTTTATTGCATACCAATTCTTCTCTCTTTTCATTCCATTTTGCACAATATATTGGACAAATCTGGGAATGAATACAACCATTTATGAAACTGACCATTTTAGAAACAGGATAAATGACGATAAGAGGTATATATTTTCACCTGCCTTCAGTGAAGAGCTCTGAAATCCCTTAAATCTATTGTTACATAGTTTCAGAGGCAGTGTTCAAGTTAATTGATAACTCATCCCTGCCTGCTAAGGGAGGACCTTTAAGGTTGAACACATGTTGATACAGTTTTAGCAGAAGAAAGATTGGTTTTGTCTTAGCTCGACTGGGTTCAGTCAAAATATGTAATGCTAATATTCCAGAAGCTGGGACCATACACAGCACTGGGCTACATTACACAAAGGAATCTGGATGAGTGAACAGCATTTTTTTTGACAAAGGTATTGTAGTAAAAAATTGTTTTAGGAATCAGATGCTAATCTGTAGTAATACTGATGGCTGAGGTCATTAAAGTTTGAAGGCCTTAGGATGGATAAAATGGATATTGCATTGTCTGGGAGTATAGGGCTGAACTCACTGATGTGAAAACTCAAAGCAAATGGGTCTAGAGCTCGTGACACAGTTAGGCATAGCTTGCCAAATATTTTAGAGATCATACGATACTAGGGAGACACTAGAGCTTAGGGTCATCCAAAGGGAGAAGATCTTTCATGAACACATCAGATTTTCCACTGAAAAGCTATGCTCTAAACTAAAGATGATGCCCTATGAAAACAGGAAAAGCAGAAATAGATCCACTCTAACAAAGATTAAAACTAGATCTTTTTTAAAAATTTTATTGTGGTAGAACACTTAATGTGAGATCTACTGTCAACAAAATTTTAAGTGCACACTACATTATTGTTGATTATAGGTACGTTGCTGTTAGAATTGTGGTGATCACCAATAAGACATAACAGTCTTAAGATGAAGGTAACATAACCAAGAGCTCTCTAAATCCTCTACAATATTTGCCATTCTATGAAAAAAACAGCCAGATATACAAAGAAACAGGGAAAAGTTGCTGGAAAAGTGCTAATAGAATCAATCCCAGAAATTATATCAAAACTGGTAAAGACTTTAAAATAACCATAATTAATAAGCTAAATATTTACTATGTAGGGTTGTGGTTGTGACCAAGTGAAGTCATGTCTGCACAAATGTTTAATACCTAAATTTTTTCTCCCCACTTAGACATTGCTAGGAAAACCTTATAAATTCCTACTGATTTCTTGAGGTTTTAAGGAACACAAATCTTAGAAATAATTATAGAATAACACTATTATTTTACATGAATTATAGTCCAAAATATGTCTTTTTAAAATTTTATTTTTAAGTAATCTCCACATCCAAAATGGGACTCAAACTCACAATCCCAAGATCGAGAGCTGCATGCTCCACTGACTTAGCCAGCCAGGAGACTCAAATATGTCTAATAATATACCTTGGTTTCTGTGATTGAACTTCTGTCTTAATTAGAAATATAATAAGCTATTTAGAGTATGCTCTGTAAAGGATGTCTAATTATAATAGAATACTTCTATTTATTTGGCCTTGAGAGTATGACCTTTCATGAACATTTGCTAAATTCTGTATATACCTTGCTTCATTGACTCTAATACAAGGTGCTGAAGGAACACAAATATTAGACCACCTCACTATAAGGCTAAAAGATGAAAAATTCCCATGAGTTGTAAACCAAATAATAGTTTAAACTGGGAAAATGACAATATTACAAATGGGAAAATATAGCAAGAATAAAAGAGAACATATGTGCTGAAACATTACAAGGAAAATGTTATGTATAGAAATTTCAGTAAACTATCAGCATCATCAAAAAGCACTTAAGTGCCCACTTACACCTGGAACTCTTTAAAAAATGAACAAGGCAAATTAGATGATAAGCTACTTGTGCTATTATAAAAATATGATATGCTTGTATGTTTTACAGATAATTTGCTTAAAATATACATTTAGCATATTTACAAAAATACATGTTCATACCATTGAGGCTTTACTGCACCATATCATTGTTATGCAAAATTATTCATCTTTGAAGCTGCAGCAATAACACTGTAGGATAACAGAAGCTTGAGCATCAACATGGAAACAATAATTTAATGTTTTATTATTTGGAACGTTTGCACAAGCTGCTGAAATCATCATTCTCAAGGCCCTTTCCCTGGGCTGTATTTCAATAATCTCATTTGAGGGGTAGAAGAAAAACATAACTCGATAACATTTTCCCATGTTTAATGTAGTTCCATAAAAACATCTTGTATTTAATCAATAGTCATTAATTTCTCTGCAATACATTTGTCAACTCATTCATTCATTCATTCACTCACTCATTCATCTATAAGTTTATTCATGTTCCAGTTATTTGCTGAAAATTTTTCTGCCTGTCTAGCAGGATTCTAGTCACTGAGGATATACAGCAGAGAGCAAGACAATCACAGTTGCTGCAAGCATGGATGTTGCATCCTAACTAGGGGACCCAGAAACTAAGCCATGAAATAGATGATTTCAGATGTGAGAATTATACTGAAAAAATGTAGGGTTCTAAATAAAGTGACAGAGGAACTGCTTTTAGATTTCAAGACCTGCATGTCAATAAAAAGTGAACTAGGTTACCATTTGGGAAGATAGTGTTCCAGGAAGAGGAACTGCAAGTGAAAAGGGATAAGAATGAATTTGTTTCATTCTTTGTTCAAGGAAGAGAAAAAAGGTCAGTGTGGCTAGAGCTTCGGGAGGAGTGATGTGAGATTTAATTAGAAGTATAGTGGGAATCCACTGGAGCATTTAAAGAACAACATGATCTGATTTTAGAAATTTAAATACTTTAAGTATTATACTTACAGAAAAGTGTAAAAATCACAATCATACAACTTCATGAATTTTTAAAATAAACACAGCCTAGTAATAAATACTCGTATCAAAAAGTAGAACATTAATAACACTCCAGAAGCCTATCATATTACCAAGCTACCCAAAGTAACCATGACTCTGACTTCTATCACCATGGCTTAGTTCTGCTTCTTTTTGAACTTTTATAAATGGAATCATATCACCTACCCTCTTCCCTCTTGTTTCTTAAGATGCCATACTTTTCACTGTATCCTTAATTTGGAGGTGAAGGTGGGGAGAATGGCACATTTAACCCTTAAATCTCACTAAAAATTATACAAAGGTGGTAAAAAATGTGATTTAGGTGCTTAGCTGCTGAAGCTCAACATTTTGTCTGTGAGATCCATCCACGTGGTACCAGTACTTTGTTCATAATTAATTTTAGTGCTTTGCTGTTGTATTCAAATTGTTTCCACTTGAGGGATATTACAAATAATGCTGTCATAAATATTCTTGGACATGTCCAGAAGTTAACCAACAGTTGTATGTATCTTGGATATATAACTCGGACAGGTCATAGGTATAAAATGTCCATTCTCAGTAAGTATTACCAGACTTTTCCAAGGGGATTAGCAATCTACAATCTATTTTTTTTTAAAGATTTTATTTATTTATTCACGAGAGACACAGAGAGAAAGAGAGGCAGAGGGAAAAGTAGGCTCCTCGCAGGGAGCCTGACGTGGAACTCAATCCCAGGACTCCAGCATCACGCCCTGGCCTGAAGGCAGCCGCCAAACCACTGAGCCACCTGGTCGTCCCCAGCAATCTACATTCTTCAGCAATGTGTGTGTTATAGCCAATCTACATTCTTCCTAACACTTGATACTGTTAAATAAAAATTTGAATTTACTTTGAACCATTCTACTGGGGACACTGTGCTGTCTCACTGTGTTTTATTGTTTTAATTTTGCAAATATTTTATATATTTAACAGGGAAGAATATCCTTCCTTTGAAGTTTATAGCACAGTGAGTTTTCACAAATGTAAACATTCATATAGTCACCACCACAATCAAAATATTTCACTTTCCACCCAAAACCTTCCCTTGTGTCCCTGTACAGTTAACTCCTACCCACCCATGGCCCCAGGCAATCACCAATCAGCTTGCAGTCACAATCAGTACCCTGTGGGGACGCCTGGGTGGCTCAGCAGTTGAGCATCTGCCTTTGGCTCGGGTCATGATCCCAGGGTCCTGGGATCGAATCCCGTACCCGGGTCCCCACAGGGAGCCTGCTTCTCCCTCTGCCTATGCCTCTGCCTCTCTCTGTGTCTCTCATAAATGGATAAATGAGAGTGTGGAGCTGGACTCAGGGCTCCATCTCATGACCCCAAAATCATGACCTGAGCCAAAACTGAGTCAGACACCCAACCAACTGAGCCACTCGTGTGCCCCTCATCCATATTTTTATCTCTCATCTGTTTATAGACATTTGAGCAGTTTCCAATTTGGAGTTATTATGAATAAAGTTGCTATGAACATTCATGTACAAATCTTTAAGAGGACATGTTTTCTGTTCTCTTCACTGCATCCTGGAATAGAACGGCTATAGTTCATGCTAAGTATATATTTGATTTTATCAGAAACTGCCGAACAGTTCTCCAAAGTAGTTGCACAAATTTTACCCTCTTACCAGCAATATATGAAAGTTCTGCTTTCTCCTCATGCTGGCTATCATTTGGAACTGTCCACCTTTTGAATTTAGGAATTGTAATGGATGTGTGGTGTTAATGGTTTCTTTAAAGAGTAGACATTTTAACTTTGATGACCTTCCTTTTCTTATATGATTGGTGCTTTATGCATAGTAATACTGGCTTACCCACAGATTAGCAAGATTTTTTAATGTTTTCTTATAGGCATTTATAGGTTAGGTCTTACCTTTAAGTCTATGATCCCTTTTATGTTGGAACTGTGATATGAGAATTTGGTCAAGATTTATTTATTTTTTCTTAAGTATATCCAAGAGTTTGAGCATCAGTTGTTGAAAAGATTATTTTTTACTCATTGAATTATCTTGGTACCTTTTTAAAAACTAACTGAACATATATGTATGTGAGTCTCTTTGTGGACACTCTTCTATCTTATTCTACATGCGTACCCCTCATGTCAATATTGCACTGTCTTACTGTAGCTTTATGGTAGGTTTAGAGATCAGATAGTGTAAGTCCTCAACTTTGTATTCTTTTTCAAAATAATCATAGTAAGACAGCCCCGGTGGCTCAGCGGTTTAACGCCAACTTCGGCGCGGGGTGTGATCCTGGAGACCCCGGATCGAGTCCCACATCGGGCTCCCTGCATGGAGCCAGCTTCTCCCTCTGCCTCTCTCTCTCTCTCTCTCTCTCTCTCTCTCTCTCTCTGTGTGTGTGTGTGTGTGTGTGTGTCATGAATAAGTTATTAAAATCCTTTAAAAAATCATCAGAGTAAGTCCAAGTTTTTAAATTTTCCATAAAATGTTTAGGAACAGCTCACTAATTCATGGGGAAAAAGCAAGCTTGCTTGGATTTTGATTGGAAAATAGACCTAAAAATATAAATCAATTTTGGAATAACTGACATCAAAACAATACTGAGTCATCTAATCCATAAATAAGGTATATCACTGCAATTCTTTAGATCTCTATTTCTCTTATCCAAGTTTTGTAGTTAGAAGTTACAGGTCTTTCGTATATTCTGTTAAATTTATACCTAAGTTTTTCGTGATTTTGACGCTTTTGTAAATTCTTTTGTTAAGGGAATTGATATTGACTAGAAGTCATGAGAGCAGACATCTTTGACTTTTTTTTCTCAGTTTTAAATGAAAAGCACCCAGTCTTTACCATCAAGATTGGAGTTACCTGGGGATCCCTGGTTGGTTCAGCGGTTTAGCTCCTGCCTTCGGCCCAGGGCGTGATCCTGGAGTCCGGGGATCGAGTCCCACATCGGGCTCCCTGAATGGAGCCTGCTTCTCCCTCTGCCTATGTCTCTGCCGCGCCCCCCCCCCCCCCGTCTCTCTCTGTGTCTCTCATGAATAAATAAATAAAATCTTAAAAAAAAAGATTGGAGTTACCTGTGGGTTTTTAAAGGCATCCTTTATCGTATTAATTTCCTATTATTGTTAGCTTGGCAGAGATATTTTATGATGAGTGGGTACTGAATTTGTCAAATGATTTTCCTGCATATACTGAGTTGATCATCTAATTGTACCTGTTTTTGTATTGACATAAAGTGTTTTTCATTATATTCTCATATTTTTCTTTTAATGTCTCTAACACCTGTAGTTATGTCTTTTTAATTCCTGATATTAATCATTTGTGCTTTCTGTTTTTTTTAATCATTCGTGTTTTCTGTTTTTTTCTTAACTTAGATTTTTATCAATTTTATTGTTCTTTTAACATAAACTTTTTGGGGGGTTCATTAAATTTCTCTAATGTTTTCTGTTGTCTGTATCCTTGATTTCTACTTTAATCTTAGTTATTTCCTTACTTTTATATAATTTTTATAATTTATTTTTTATTGGTGTTCAATTTGCCAACATATAGAATAACACCCAGTGCTCATCCCATCAAGTGCCCCCCTCAGTGCCCATCACCCAGTCACCTCCACCCCCCGCCCACCTCCCTTTCTACCACCCCTTGTTCGTTTCCCAGAGTTAGGAGTCTCTCATGTTCTGTCTCCCTTTCTGATATTTCCCACTCATTTTTTCTCCTTTCCCTTTTATTCCCTTTCACTATTTTTTATATTCCCCCAATGAATGAGACCATATAATGTTTGCCCTTCTCCGATTTCCTTACTTCTATTTACTTAGGGTTTAGTTTTCCTTTTGCTTTTCTGCTAATTTTTTCTTCCTCTTAAAAGATTCTTAAGATGGCAGCTTAGATCATAATGTGTGTGTGTGTGTGTGTGTGTGTGTGTGTGTGTGTATAACTTTGGCTGCATCTCACAAACTTTGATATGTTGTGTTTCTTATTTTAACTTATTTCAATTTTTAAAAAAATTTTCCTCATGATTTCCACTTTGGTCAATGTGTTATTTAGAAATGGGTTGTTTAATCTACAAATATTTGGGGATTTTATAGATACCTATATTGAATTCTGATTCAATTCTGTTTGGGCCAAAGACTTATTCTGAGTAATATGAATTCTTTGAAATTTATGGAAACTCTTTACATGGTTCTGTATATGGCCTATATTGGTGAATGTTCCATATACATTCAAAAAGAATGTGTATTCTGCTGTATCAGGTAGAGTGTGTTATAGATATAAATTAAGCAAAGTTTTCTATTCCAAATTTGTTAGGAATTGAACAGTTTTTTCCTGTACATCTTGAAATAATTATATGGCTTTTCTTCTCCATTAATGTAGTGGTTTGTATTGATTGATAAGCAAATATTATTTTAATAGTGCATTCTATGAATATATATAACTTAATGATGATATATCTTTTTTATATGTTGCTGGATTTGACTTGTTACTATCTCATGAAGGACTTTTACTCTGATGTTCATAAGAAAATGGCCTTTGATTTTTTTCTTTCTTATGAAGTTGTTCTCAGATACTTTGGTATCAAAATAATGCTGGTCTCACAAAACAAGTTGGGAAGTGGTCTCCCTTATTTATCTCTGAAAGTGCTTGCACAAGATTGATGTTACTTCTCTCTTAACTGTGAAGATATACGTGACTAGAGTTTCTTTTGTGGGCAAGTTTTTAATTACAGAATCCATTTCCATGCAAAATACTCCTACAAATGAGTAAGGGGGAAAATTCAATATTGACAAAATAGGCAAAAGTCTTGAACATGAACTTTACAGAGGACATTCAAATGGCCAAAAGCTTTAAAGTGTCCAACTTTACCATTCTTCTAGGAGATGTAGATTAAGCCCACAATGAAATACTTTACATATCACCTGAATGGCCAAAACAAAAATGAGAGAAAATGCCACATGATGGGAAGTATGTAAAATAACTGGAAATTCATACAGTGCACAGCAAAAAAATGAGATACCCCAATTGCCAAGAATTACATACAAAGGTGCACAACCACATTCATGTTCTGGGAAAGTCAATTAAAAGCACAGTGAGAGGGATCCCTGGGTGGCGCAGCGGTTTGGTGCCTGCCTTTGGCCTAGGGCGCGATCCTGGAGACCCGGGATCGAATCCCACGTCGGGCTCCCAGTGCATGGAGCCTGCTTCTCCCTCTGCCTATGTCTCTGCCTCTCTCTCTCTCTCTCTCTCTCTCTCTGTGACTATCATAAAAAAAAAAAAAAAAGCACAGTGAGAGAGAAAAAAAAAAGCACAGTGAGATGTCACTGCACATCACACACAGGTGAAGACTGAAAAAGACAACGTAAACTATTGTTCAAGATGTGGAATGATAGGAACATAGTTTGAAACACTGGGCATTATCAATTATGGTAAAATATATCATACACTATGATAATGTCACTCTAGTGCAAGATATATACCCGATATTCCCCATATGATCAAAAGTACATGGAGAGGATCTCCATGGTAGCACTGTCTGGATCAACTCAGATATTCATAAATAGTAGAAAGGATAAATCAACTGCAAAGGGTGAAAGAGTAGGAAACACACAGAAGTCACTAATGCAAAGCATGATGACAACATATGAGACAAATATGAAGAATCCTTGCCATAGGAAAAGTCTTTGACTGGATTCTGATCTCTGCAAGAAATTTCATATCATTAGTCTCCATATCTGAATGGACACCAGCAAGTTTGTCCTCCTTGGGTGATACAGAGCTTTGCAAGCCACTTCAATATTTGGCTAGTTTAGTACCTAGAGTTTTTTCTTTGTCAATTACAATGTCCCCAAAACAGTGCTTTTCTGATATATTTGCTCCATATACAAAAAACATAGGTTTTTAATCTCTTTTCCTTGTTTTTCATCTGTTTTTCCTTCTATTTTTACTTAAAGACTGAGTTTTGAATAGTCTTGTTTTCTAATACTGTGTTAAAAGCAGCAAACAGGGGTGCCTGGGTGGCTCAGTCGGTTAAGTGTCTGACTTCATTTTGGTTCCCGTCATGGTGTCAGGGTGGTGGGATTGGGTCCCACGTGGAGCTCTGTGCTAAGCACGGAGGCTGCTTGTCTCTCTCCCTCTGTTCCTCCCCTTGCTCTCGCTTTTTCTCTCTTTCTCTCTCTCTCAAATAAATAAATAAATAAATACATAAGTAAATAAGTAAATAAATAAATAAAATCTTTTTTAAAAAGGCGGCAAACAATTGACAACACTCTTTTAATGTTCTGGCTATTTTCAACAATACATTTTCCAGACTCTGCAGACAAATGTTCTAACTTCAGTTACACCAGTTGTCAATACTATATTTGTATGTACTTCTTGTGAAGAGTATCTGAACCATATGTATGGGGCTTGAACGATTAAATGATTTGAAACTTTGAATCATTCTAAATCTGAGGTTATATTGGAAAGAAGTTGTGCATAGCTCTCAGGATGAACATGAAATCCCTGCAACTGAGGAGGACAAAGTCTTCCTTCCTTCTCTTGAGCAGCTTTGTGAATGAAAAAGATTCCAGTGTTAAAGGAAGGAAACCATGCATGTGGCCAAAAGCATTATCCCAGGATCACCTGTGCCTCTTTTTGTCTTCCAGCAAAAGAAAGGATCTGACCCCCTGTTTTTTTATTCAAGAGCTGAAAATCTTCAATAAAGCATAAAGGCTCAATTTTAGAAAAAATAGAGTCCAAATGAATAATATAATATGGAACAGAAGCAGGTGCATGTGCAAATAAAATGCAATTTCATAACTGGATGAAAATCATATACTTCAGCATCAAGATGACAACCCTATTTTGCAGCCATAATTGTTAGTCTTGTAGGAACACAGGCAGTCTCTACTCAGAGGCCCTGTGTGTGAGCGTGTGTGCATGTGAGAGAGAGGAAGAGGGAGAGAGGTTATCAGAAGCTTATTATATTTCCTAATATAAATAAATATTGCATATATCTATATCCTCTTCCATGTATATATTTAATATATTTATATTTATGTATTAATAAAATATTACATATATATGTTTAAATGTTTTCACTCTGGAATATGGAATAAAATATTGATTCTACTTCCACATAAAGCAATATCAAATTCAAAAACCTTGAAAAATTGGATTTTTTTTGAATTGATAAAATTTGTGTTATTTAATTAAAAGTCTTAGTTCTCATTTTGCTCCTATGAACAATACTTATTTAATAACAGATTTATCCAAAAATCATTGGAATAATATACAGAAGTCCCCAGCATGCTTCTGTGGAAGAAGGAATAATTACATACTTAAAATCGGTAATAGTTCAAGGCTTTTTATTTCGCACATCAATAAATAAAATGCGATTAAGAAAAAGTATATTATTTTCACTTCTCGAAATAAAAGGACTAAAATCTATGAATTTCTAATTCTACGTACTGATTTTTTAAACTAGTCATCTGTTTATTCTCTTATGCACACTCACACACATGCACGCGCATGCATGCACATGCACGTGCATGCCTGTGTATCAAGGCAAATTTTATTCTAAACTAATGGTTTAATTCACCTTTAAATTCTTCTAGTTTGCATGGCTAATGCACTAATAGGACTTCAAGATGAAAACACTCTCTTTTCCCTAGAGGCTTCTGTTTATGTGTTTTAAACTGAGATTGAGCTTAAGAATCACATTTTAGTCAATTTAAAAACAGAGATAGAACTTGTAAATGTTATATTTCTTTACTAGAGAATTATCTATTGGAAGCCTTTTCTTGTTTTTGCTTTTTGTTTTTGTATTTGTTTGGTGCTTGGTTTCACTCCTCTGCATTCTGAAAAGACATAGGGCTAAATTTGTTCTAATTAATACTTCTAAATAAATCTGTTTGGATTTAACAATAATATTTTACTGACAGATATCTTTCCTCAACTAACTTCTTATTATGCTTAATAAAGGAGAAGATCTCAGGGCATTCAACATTTTGTAAATCAAATTTGAAAAAAAAATCTGCAATTTAACTACTGTTACAGATGATTTTATTCATTCATTAAACATTTAAGCAGTACCTTAAAAAATACTCAAGGCAATTCACAGGAAAAAATCAAGATCAGAAGCAATTAGTGCTGCCACTCATGCAAAACATTTGTTTTTATTTTTCTTTTCCATTTATAATTAGAGTTTCAAAAAGGAGACATTTGTGTTAGGATCCTACAAATGACTCTTATTTTTCTTGTTTAGCTTGTTTCCCCCCCATTGAAACAAGACTGTGCTTGTCAAATATTTTGCAAAATAGAGGCTTCTGGATATTTTCATTATATTTCTCAAGAAGCACAAAATCACTTGCCACCAGCTTCAGAGGGGACATCTCCAAATCTTGGTATTATATAAACAAGCTAACAAAATAAACCACTACACCAATGGAAATACTTGCATGCAAACTTTTATGAGAAAAAAAATTTAAAGATTACTTTCCATGTAGAATTTTGATAGATAATATTCATTTCTTAATTGAAATATTAACTATAATAATATGAATTTGACAAATGAATGCATGGATATGTGAGCACTGGCTTGCACAGCTGGCATGCATGAACTATTTTTATTTTATAATTTAAGTGAATAATTTAAAATTTTAAAATTTAAAATAAAGTACAGTATTTTCTAACCATGACATTACCTTTTTAAAATCTCATTTTCTTTAGAGATCAAATTAATGACAGCTTGGAATGGCTGAATTCATTTATGAAAGAAACTTCCAAAATATATACTTTGATACATTAAGTATTTTTTTTACAAATTTATTTAAAAAATGGAAGAATCTTAAAATACCTACTTCTTGCTCTTCCTTTTAGAAATTAAAAAAAAAAAAGTTTATAGAGGATCAGTCACCTGCTATACCAGTAAGGACTTATGTTGTAAGAAACATAGGCAAGGTAAGAATCAGAAACAGAAAAAGAAGTGTTGAAAGAGCATCAGGAAGCTCAAATAGCTGAGAGGAAGGCCAAAGAATCAGACCTGTAAAATAACAGACATGCAGTAAGATAGGTAGACGGGTATTTGGTCAAATTGAGGAATATGAAGAAACTAGTCAGAATGCCTCTGCTAGCATCCCCGTTATTGGATAAATGTCCCTGGAACCACTGGACTCAAGATACTTACTGCTGTATCCACAATGTATGGTTTCTTAACCTCTCTGGCTTGTTTGGTTACACCTTCCAGTTTAAGAATCTCAGGTAAGGACACCCTACCTAATTGCCATGCTTATGTCATGCGCCTGTTTCATGACTACTTGAGGGAAAGAGAGGAAATATGGACCATGATGGCTTTTGTAGTGGAAAATGGGGCCTTCAGCTACCAAAATTAACTCAAGTAGGAGGAGCTGCCTCTCACCATTCCCCACTCCCCAAAAAGAGTCATTCAGATGTCAGGTTCCAAAAATATTAACAAAGGCACACTACAGACTCCTACATCGAAATCCACCCTTTTCTCTTATTTCCATTTCCAAAACCAATGGGCCATGCTCAGTTACTAGAAACAGTAACAAGTCACGATCTCTAGATGATGTATCAGTATTCAGTAAAGATTTGCATCAGTATTCTAAAGTGCACCATCATTATGTATCCCACTCATAGTAGGAAGAAAACAGAAAAAAAAGGGGCCAATTATTTAATATATCTACCTCTACATGACACAAAAAGCAAGGAGGGAAATATAGGTAAGAGGGTGCCTTCTCTATTTTTGTAATTGTTCTCCAGATTGTATTTGCAATGCTTCTCTTTACCCATTCTATGTTCCCATTTCTTCAGCCATCTCTTGTGGTGATGAAGAGTTCATACGTATTTACTTCTGAGTGGTCTGAGCCCTCAGTGGCTTTCTTACATAAAACTATAGTCGTTTTCCCTTATCACTTACTCCCAGACAATGTAGTATAAAAAAAATCCTCCAGGGGATCCCATGAATTTCATAAACCTTGCTTTCCCTCTGTTGAGTATCAACAACCTTATTTTCCCTTAATAATTAAGATCGATCACATCATTCAATGCCATAAACTCCTGACTCTCCCAATCTCTTTTTGGTTGGTGTTTTTTTGTTTGTTTGTTTTGTTTTGGGAGTTTTTTGTTTTTGTTTTTGTTTTTTCCTGTTCACCCAATGGCATTAAAAAGCTGAAATTGCCAGATTGTCAGTCATGTAGAATTTGAGAGAAATTTATTATATTTCACAGTGGAAGAATGCATTTTAGGGTAGAGAACCTAGAGGTATCAAAATTTGAAATGAAATGGAGTGAATCATTATATTTAATCATGAAGGCCATCATCTCCACTTCCTCCTATTTATTACATGCAAGGCTAGGTAGGGACAACCAGCATCACATATTGTGCACTGATTCAGATCCTATGTGGCATCTCATGAGACAGTGCAGTTTTACCCCTTTCAAGTCCCTGATCATCCAGTTAAACCGTGAACCACTGCTATTGTCTGTGAGATGCTATTTAGATTTATCTTTTCTTGCTATCTTTTCCTTCAAACCAGGGTAATTATTAAATTGGCCATTTGATATTTTGCCCACTGGGAAGATTTTTCCTTCTAGGCTATCTCTATCAAGTATAACACAATCATCAACTTCTGCCATAGGTCAGCATATCATGCAGAACCATCTATAATCTAGGCTCAGATATTTTTCTCAGTTCATTGTCTGTAGAAAATCACACGAATTCATAAGTACAGCTTATCTGGAGTTGGGAAAATGAAGCAGAAGTATGCATTATCAGAGTTTTATTTGTTTTTTATTTTAATTAAGCTCTATGTCCAATGTGTGGCTCAAACTCATGACCTTGAGATCAAGAGTTACATGCTTTACCAACTGAGACAGCTAGGCACACTGGCATTACCAGAGTTTTAATCATCGTGTTCATATTACTAGATGCTGGAGCATTCCTGGCCCAATAACTGATTTTGGTAATAAGAAATAAAGTTCCCATTTATATTGGGCAGATTAGTTTACATGGCTGTCTGCTGTCCCATGGTCAAGGGTACAGATTTCACCAAGATTTCATATTTCCAAGTCCATTCCCTCTTCATGACACATATATATGTATATGTATATACTTATATATGTATATATTTATCTATATCCATATCATGATGAGGGTGTGGCCTTTCTAGAAAACCCTAATGGATTTTTTTTCCTGTAATTTGTCTATGAAGTCTTGCCATAGTTTTCATATAGATTAGATTCCATAGCCATGAGGCAAGATGTCTGTCCTTTGGTGACAGCAAATGGCTTCTATTTTGTTTTTCTTTGTTTTTTCAACTCATTGCCAGAGTGTTTCTTGTTTGTTTTTATTTGTTTTCAAACTGAGATCTGTGACAAAATGTCAGTAACTCCACAGATTAACACCAGAAAGGAAAATCCAGAGGGAACGGAGACTTACAAAAGCACATTTATGAATCCACTGTCATTCTCTAAGACATCCACCTTTTCCATCAGTCAGTCTGTAATCCTGAATGGAGATATGATAGGCGTCTCAATTTGTGCATTTTGTTTTCAATTCTTTGAACTAATCTTTGTAATTCTTCTAAGGCTGCTAGATTCCCTTTTATTTATTATTGTAGTTTGTGAAGATGATTTCAGAGACATCTACTTGCTTCTATGCAACAGAAAAGCCAATGTTCCATAAATCAGAATGCCAATATGGGACCCTGTCATTTGTTGAGACTATTTATAAAAAAAAAAAAAACAAACACACAATCAGCTGCTGGTGGAAGAAATGCAGAATATATTTTGAGATCACTGCAGTTCTACCATGGGGCAAACTCAGAAAACAACTCAAGTTATCAGCAGACACTTCTAAGCCTGTGCTCTGAGTAGATTGGTGTTCTTGGTCTAAAGGGCATAGTGCTCATTCACTCAAAATAGTCCCTTGTGAGACAGTGTCATGTGTATGGAGTAGAAAGAAAAAGAGAGGGTCCTACCTCTGGGTCAGGAGGGGGATACAGGTGAGGGCAGGGTTGCAAACTCAAGTGTCTTCATGGCCCAGTCCATAATGTAAACTGGTGCTGCAGGCTAGGCAATATAAGAATGCTCTTAGCTTTCACGGTTGAATACAAGCTTTCCTATATTTCAGTCTACCTTCTGTTTCCCATTTTTTATACATAAGGATTATGAAACATGTTTTACTTTCTTCTTAACTCTATTATAAAAAAAATCAGCCTAAGTTTGAGATACACACCTATAGATGCTAAGCTTCAGGGCCAGGGAAGAACCCCATCTAAAGGGGCAGCTGAAAAAAAAAGAGGAGCATCCTGGTGAAGTGTCTATATTCAGCTCAGGTCATGATCTCAGGGTCCTGGTATAGAGCCCCACATTGAGCTCCCTGCTCAGTGGGAAGCCCACTTGTCTCTCTCTCCCTCTGCCCCTCCCCCTGCTTGTACTAGTTCTCTCTCTCTCTCTCAAATAAATAGGTAAAATCTTTAAAAAGTAAATAAATGAAGGGGTAGCTGGCTCTTCTGCTCTAGGTGCCAATTGGATAGGGAGCTGAAGAGGGGAATCAAGAGCCAGTACACCTACACCATTCAAATCTTCAATAGATGCCATGGTGTATGTGAAATCTTATGGTTTAAAATTTTTAACAAATAATTTCTTTTAACTAGCCTTTAAAAAAAAACCCACCCAAAACTAAAATTTAAAGATTCCTTTAAAAATCTTGGCATTTTCCTTCTCCAGAATAATTTGCCCTGGTAAAGGACCATAGGCCCTCCGGGGAAGAGTAGGGGAAACTGGCAAAATACTTGTGATATCATGATAGGGTGCTTCTCTAAGAGTTGGGTTCCTCGGATGCAGATCCAAAGCCGTGACAAGGAATAAAGTACAAGTGATATAGTAAAGGAAGTATTCCCATGAGAAACTATTAAAGAACTGGAGAGAGCAGAACAGCAAAGAGGAAGAAATTGTACAGCACACAAATTTTAGGTTGCTTAGCTTGTTCCAAAAGGAAATCTTTGGATTGTAAATCACTCCTCAAAATGCTCTAAGACAATGGAGCTGGGGTTTTATATTCTCCCTTGAACATTAGTCATTGCTGGGCACAAGGGCTATTCGAGCAGACAAAATACTCAAGCGCTTCCAGATCTCTGCTTATGTGGACATAGCTTCAGTAGCCCAGAGGGAGCCTTTCAAAGAAGAATCAAAAGTAAACACACACTTTTGTGTTCGTTTCATCAGAGGGGATGCACACAGAAACAAAAAAGTGGATTCCAACAGGAGCACTTAAAAAGTCTACGAGCGGTACTCAATCACCCCTCAAGTAAAGGGCCACAGGAACTACAAAAAATTGAGTGACATGACAGTGACTCAAGTTTGAGATCCGTTCACCAGAGTTAGGTTTTAGATTTAGACAAAGCAAGACTTCAGTGGGCTGTCCATCCATTTTGGCCCTAAGGATCTAATGATCAATTAACCACTGTCAAAGATCACTGTATACCTGATCTTCCAAAATAATATTATTAACCTTGTTGCTTATTTGAGCATGCCACTTTGCTTACTGTTTGGGCACTTTTTCCACTGTATGCCCAAGGAATCTGTCATCTGTATGAGAATCAAGAGCCATTTTAACTTTAGAATGTCTAACCAGTAATCCCATTTACTAATGCATTATCAAATATTATAGGGACTCTGTCACTAGTATAATTCTTATAGTCTTTATAAAGGAAATATTGTCTTGGACAATGTGGGTAGGTGGACCACTCATGTTGAAAATATTATAGTATTCCTACCATCTGAAATATCTGAATTCATGAATTTTTGGCACCTCAACTTTAGGTAGAGTGGGTGATAAGTGATTTTAGGTCTCAATGTAGTGCCTTTGCCATAGTGGCCAGAGGCCAGAGTATAGTAAACGTCCTGCTTACCTAAAACTCACTGAAATTGTATTTCTTCCCAAAGGAACCACAGTTTTGTTCATATATCCCCTTTTGCCACAGCCAGATGATTCGTGGGAAACCGGGTCTGACTGGTTCAGGAATATTCAGATAACTTAACATGGCCATTAAGACATTGTGGGGGGGGGGGGGAGTCTTGTGAGCTGATGGAATTGTTTCTTCACTTCTAAGAGACTAGAAAAATCACCTTGTCTTCCTTTGGGCATTGTTATTTAAATATGCTGCCTAGACTTCTGCAGCTACCAATCCAAAAAGGTACTCAACTTTGTAGAATAGAGTTGGAAAGAAACTCTGTCCCTGAGGACATCATGGGCAATTTATTTATTTATTTATTTTAGAAGATTTTATTTATTCATTTGGGGGAGAGAGAGAGCAAGTGAGCATGCAAGGGTGGGAGAACACAAGCCAGAGGGAGAGGCAGAAGGAGCAGCAGACCCCTTGCTGAGCAGGGAGCCTGATGAGGAGCTCAGTCCCAGAACCCTGGGATTGTGACCTGAGCTGAAACCCAACACTTAACCAGCTGAGCCATCCAGGCACCCCTCCCTGGGCTTTTTAAACGTCTGACTCTGAAGCCCTCCTGTATTTCTGAGCTTTGTGATATATGAGACACTGTATTTACATATTTTTAAATCCAGTTTAAGTGGAATTCCGCCACTTGTGGGTGAAAGCGTAACAGCCTGGGAGATGAAATATCTTGTTTCACTAACTTTCTTAAGTGGAGACAGATCTCTGCTTCTCAAGATTTACATTATTAGTCATAAGATACACATATGAGCAATTCAGAACTTAAGCACCTGTTGCATATATGTCCTGTTGCACAGATGTCTGGTTTTTTTCTGAGCACATTGAATCTCTCAAAAATAAGAGAGGCTTGACATGGGCAGTCCTTCTTCTTGATTCTTTTCCTATAAAAGATATGAACAGGAAGGAGCCTCTTTGCGGCTCTTGGCTCAATATTAGTCATAGGTAATGGGATAATTCTGAGGTTGAATTTGCAGGAAAATATATACTTAAAAATTAATGTGAGAAGGGGGCACCTGGGTGGCTTTGTCGGTTGAGCATCCGACTCTTCATTTCAGCTCAGGCCAAGATCTCTCAGTTGTAAGACTGAGCCTGCATTGGGCTCTGTGCTCAGTGTGGAGTTTGTTTGGGGTTCTCTCTCTCCTCTCCCTCTGCTTCTCTCCCACCTTACTCACTCACACTAAAAAAATAAATAAATAAATTAATTAATTAATTAAAATAAAATCTTTAAGGAAGCCTAATATGATAGGGGACCTGGCCAGCTCAGTCAGTAGAGCATGTGACTCTTGATCTCAGCGTTGTGGGTTCAAGCCCCACACTGGGCATAGAGCTCACTAATAATAATAATAATAATAATAATAATAATAATAATAATAATAAAATTAATGTGATAGATTTCTTCTTAGTTAAAAATTTTAATTAATTACTTATGAACAAACAATATTGTCAAGGCTATGCTATCTTTTGACATCCAGACAACTACAGAGGTGCTTCCATTTGAAGAAAGCATGTGACTAAGACATTGTAGAACCACATTTCTTCCATAAGTCCACTTAATACCGTTAAGTGAAACAATCATTTGGTGAGTGTGGAAAGATAGGAGAAAACAAGATAAGTATAAAACAATAATTACATTGAATTGCTTGGGAAATTTAAAGACATGTTGTAGGCCATAGGAAGTTAATAAATTAGTAATAATTAAGTATCAAAATATCTTATAAGTTGGCTGAATATATCTAGTTTTATGAATTTGAAATATACAGGATTTTGAAGAAAAAATTTCTTAATTAAAATAAACTTTGAAAAAGCTTTGATACTAGGACTAAAAACTTACTCTAGAAGAAAAAAGATGCAATAATCAAGTCTCTAATTTATGGGAACTGTCCATGAACTACCCTGTTAGTATCATCAATGATTAGGAAGAAGAAGCAAACACTCTCTATGAACTTTGGAAATGTTTTCTGTCAAATGTAGGGAAATGGTGGCAATGAAATAGAGAATTTAGTACTTGTACCAGATACGTGACTCAGACAGATGCAAAATTACACCTTAGAGAAAATTATCTGCTTTATGCCTATTGGTGGGAAAAAGAAACTGGGGTTGGGCGAGCATTGAAAGAGACTCTTGTGTGAAGCCAGGCAGAAAATTAAATGGGAAATTAAAAGAAGATATTGGTCAGGACCGCTGGGAAATTTATTCAAAAAGACTATTCTAATAGGGCTATTTCTTTCTAAACTCGAAATATAGCACTGCATTTAGCACTCCCTGGTTTCAAAGAAATTTTACTATGCTCTATTATATTCAGGACTAGTATCGTTTAGCAAATGAAACCTTAGGAAAATAAAAACAATAAGACAAAATTAATAAAAACAATATAAACAAAAAGTGATGTGAGTGCATACCTATAAGAATGCCCACAAGTATTAAAACAAACCAATGTTCAAATAGTTCAAAATAAAAAATTAACCATAGCCCTAATAGTTGTATGAGTAGTGCCAACTGTGAAAATTATCAAGAATTTACATATTTTAGTAGAAATCTATATTTCTATTATGAATGCAAAATGATTAAGGTCTCTTTTGTTCTTTTTCACTTTAATATCTGCAGTTACTACACTTTTTCTTTCATTCTTTATCTGAGTCTATAAAATGATATTCCACTAAACAGAAATTATCAGAACCAATATAATGCATTTGATGTATCTATGTCCACAACAGGAATATACTAGCCATTGGGACTGTGGAAGCTTAGTCTATTAGCCAGTACAATCATGACAAATGTTGGAACCATCTTTCCATCCGTTCATTCTACTGGTAGACATCTGTTGGAATTTCTGTGCAGTTGAAGGGATAACCAAGATAACATCTTACTCCTTTCTGATAATCAAATTTCTATACATTTATGCCTACTAACCCCATCTTCCAAAAGCATTTTCTTTCTGTAGCCATAATATTAGCATTAAAAATCAGAAGCATATTTAGACATGCCAAAATAGCATGACCATGCTTATATTTTAAGCCTCTGTTCTGAACACATTTCAATGTGATTTTATAAACTAATCTGGTCCATTACGATTCAAGTGTCAGGCTGACTGCTATGCCCAGTTACTGACCTCAGTAAGAGGCTTAACAGGTTTTCAGTGCCGACATAATCTCTCATGAGCCCTTATTTCAACCATCTAAGGTAAGCTGGTCCCAGGGAATCACTAATAATTGCAGATCTCCTTTCTCACAGCTAATTTAGAAGGCCAAAGATTACAGACAACTTCCATTCCTATTTATGAACTTTATTGTGTATTTTCTCCACATTGTTTCAAAATGTGGAGGTCACACTCCACAAAGTTGGAAAAACTTATACAGCAGTCAGGATTTTCCCCAACTATGCAGAGAAAGTTTGAATCATATGCAGGTCTTGATTTTTCAAAGAAAGTTAAGTTATGAAAACAATTGACAAAAATCCTGTCTAGGCAGATCAATTTACCAAGGTTATCAGCTGTGAGTGGGTAGGGTCATGTGTTTTATGGCTGCTGTTATAGCTTTACATATAAAAAGTGCCTGGCACAGAGGTGTCAATAAACACTTATCAAATGGGTGGATAAAATAATTCTCAATGTTTATCTATCATGAATCAGCACTTGATTTCTGCCTCAATCTGATCTATACTAGACTCACTTAATATGACCCTATCTTCATTTCAGAATTGCTAGCTATCATCAGCAGAAGGTGTCTCTCATAGGACATCTCAGGATTTAATAACCCTCAGATTAATTTGACTTGTGTCTTTTCCTGGAGTGATTTTCACAGTGCTATACACATTAGTAAACACTAAACAAATGGTTGCTGATAAATCTGAATGAACGTATGATATCTCTGACAGGCTGAGAGTTGTTAGGTTTGTGAACATATTCTTTAGACTTTGAGTTCCATTTGTCTCACTTGTTTTTTTCTGTTCCTGTCCTCAGTCCATAAGAGATGATCAATAAGTATTGGCTATTTTATTAAGAGCCATCTAAAGTTACTTAATATATTCTACTTTTTAAAAAAATTGCTCTTCTTAACCTAAACTAACACAAATAGATAATTTGCTTTTTTTTTCTTTTTTAAAAAGATTTTATTTATTAGAGAGAGAGAGAGAGAGAGCAGGAGGGAGAGGGAGACAGAATCAAGCAGACCCTGTGCTGAGCACAGAACCCAACACAGGGCTTGATCCCACCATGCTGAGATCATGACCCGAGCTGAAATCAAAAGTCGGATGCTTAACTGACTGATCTACCCAGGTGTCCCTGTAGTTGCTTTCTAACAGAATTTCCTGATTTTATAAAGATATCCTAATTCTGTATCATTAAAGCAATTAGCATAGTATTTTTATTTTATTTTTTATTTTTTTTTAAAGATTTCATTTATTTATTCATGAGAGACACAGAGAGAGGGGCAGAGACATAGACAGAAGGAGAAGCAGGGCTCCTCACAGGGAGCCTGATGTGGGACTCAGTCCTCAGACCCGGGATCACACTCTGAGCTAACGGCAGAAGCTCAACCACTGAGCCACCCAGGCATCCCAGCATAGTATTTTTAAACTATATATAGTATGTATTATAATTTTTATATATTGTATATTTTTATTATTATTGTATTATGTTATTATTACAGCATTATAATCTTTCTTGCTTCCTATTAACTTTATGGAAACTGTTTCTTCTCTAGCCCAGAAGCTCAACATGACATACTTCATCTTCAAAGTGAATATGAACCAACATGATATATATGTTTCATATCTTTCACACTGAAGGTTTTAATGTAACTTGCCATCACTCCAGGCAGTGGATTTTGAAATAAATTATATGCAAAAGATAAACACTACTATATTAAATAAATAGATGAAAAGAATTATATGAGCTCATATACAATATGCATAAAAACAGTAAGCAGTTATATGGGATAACTATCATAGCCAAGAAAATGCAAAATATAAAAATAAATCCTCAAAATCATAGCATAATGTCAAATCTGTCATGAATTAAGATGGATAGGACTGTCACACATTAACATGTAGACATGACAATGACTTCAAAGCTATAACAGCATATGTTACACATTGACAACTGAACACAATGTAATTTTGCGTCTTGATGGGAGGGATAGGAGAATCTCAGTACTTTGCTCTAAAAGTGTAAAGTTGCAATACAACAAAAACAATTCAAACTTTTCTTTGTAAATTAATTCCATTAAAGGTGCAAGGAACACTTCACAGCTTTTGCAGTTTAGGTTCCAATGATAAAAAATTTGAGTTTGTTATAGAACAGTATTTTTAAATGGACTACCTGCAATTTATTATTAACACTGCTATAGTGTATCCTGTGGGTATGTGCATGTGTGTGTGTATGTGTGCATACAGTTTGGTTTCTCACTGGGAATAGGTATATTTATTCACATTTTTTATTTTTAAATCAATTCTCTTCTCAATTTTAGAAGTTCTTATGTAATAAAGTTATGACCTGTCAAATTTGATAAAATTTTCAAGTAAAAACACTACATATTTTCACCAAATCATATAATTTCATCCCTTTTCATTGTCTACTTAATATTTTTGTTCACTAAACCAGTATTACAATACATACTTGGGAGAATTACACCTTTTCTTTCTCTGAAGAAGCAGAGGTGATTTGCATAACTAAAATAGCTACACTTTCAGATCATTTTCATGTTATCAAGTATTATACTAAGTATTTTATATAGCCTTTACAATGATCCAGAAGTTGGTGATATGATTCCATTGCCTGAGGTAAGTAAACCAAAATTGCACAGCTATTACTTGACAGGGTTGAGATTCAAATTTGTGTTGTCCAGACAGACTCCTCTGCAAGAGCTCTTTTTAATTCAAATCAGGAGCAGCCCTCTCCCATTCTATTCTATTTGACTATTTGAGTCAAATATTAGCAAAGTACTCCTAAAATCTTCCTTTCTCAAAATGATTTAACTTTCATATATTTATACATACATGAAATATATATATACAAAATGTGTGTGTGTATATATATACACACACATATCTATATCTATATCTATCTATCTATCTATCTATCTATCTATATATATATATATATAGAGAGAGAGAGAGAGAGAGAGAGAGAGTGACTGAGAGAGAACATCATTATAAACTAAAATGTCCAGGATGGCAACTCTAGGGAGTGAACTGTTATATTTTTGTTCCAGACTCCTAATAGGAAGGGTCCTCTGTGTTTCTCTGGTTCTTCCCAGAAAGAATACAGCTTTCAAATCAGCAGCCCTCTGAAATCATCACTGCCACAATGCAAGATTGTAATCTCAATGTTTCTTTTGGTTACATGTTTTCAAACACCTTCCCCTAGAATGCAGGCACTTGGGGGTTCAACTTTGGAATTCTCTCCTCTATGCTTTTTGTTCATAAGTTGTCTCAAGAGATAAGTAACAGAAAGAATGTGTAAGTTACAAGGTCAATATGCTCCTCTCCACAAACCACCAATTGATTAAATGTCCACCCCTGCATACATTTCTATTGTAGCAAATGAAAAGGAGAAAGGTCACTGAGAACATTCAGAGCACTCACACAAATACCTTGAATGGGGATGGCAGTGAGCGGTGAGACCCAGAAAAATAAAGGTCGGCAGAGTTAATACAATTTCTCCCACAACATTTTTTTGCTAATGTATTACTAATTTTAATGTAGTAAAAAGCTCATCAGTTCGTTATCGACACTTTTTTTCTAGAAAGGGGTAAGTGGCACATAATAAAAGACAGTCATTACCTAGGAAACTTTTGGTTAGTTTATTGCTCCATAAGCTAGAATGTTATCACTGATGTGGGAAGCAAAGGCAAAAGAAAAATTACATTTCCTTAACTACCTACAGCCCATTCACAAGTCCTTAAAACAGAGTGACACTGCTCTAGGGACTCCGCTGCTGCCTCGTTGTTAATACTTGGCTAAGGGCAAAAAGCAATTTTACTTAGCCTGACCCCCCCCCCCCCCATTAGGATCCTGTAAGTCTTATAAAAATTCCTTTGGAAACTTCTTTTATCTCTACCCCCAAGATACATGTTGCTAATCATCCTCCAGGCACATGACCCACGGATGCAAATCTGAAGGGTCTCATGGATGACTTTTTACTAAATAGTAGTTAACGACCTTTCCCCAACAATAGCTAGTCCCCTCAGGATTGTGGAAACCTTGTTTCTAAAATATCTGGGAGATTTAGGCTATCTCTAATTCCCACCCCTCAACTTGAAAGTATGTGATGGGCAACTGGTTATTGACCCCAGGGCAGCTCTTTCTGCCCACAGGTCCTGTCCCCATGCTTTAATGAAACCACTTTTTTGCACCAAAGGCATCTCAGGAGTTCTTTCTTGGCCGTTGGCTTGGAACACTAACATCTTTCCTGCATCAATCACCATCAACATTTTGATGTGTTAAGCTAACAGTCTTCTCCTGGTTGTGGCCTCAGACCCCACCCCTCTCATTAGCTCATCTAAGCTTCATGTTGTCTCATTGTCTTTAGAATTTCATGTGTGTGTAGATTTGCTGTACATACACCTATTAAATTTCATTTTGTCCTATTAATCTTTCTCATGTCACTTAGTCCAGCTAGGAGGACCTTGTAGGGCAGAGGAAGCTCTTCCTCCCCGACACTACCTACTCATCAAATTATTAATAAATATAAGGGAACTGTATATATTTCAGGTCTAGTTTAGTTTACATATCTTACTGTGAAGGTTATGATCCCTCTCTGCAATTTAAAGCCTGATACTATCCTGAAAGTATCTTTCAACGGTGACTTCTGGGCTTCTCACATCATTTCATTTGTTCTTGTCACGTACACTCCACAGAGTTTGTTTCCTCCACACTCCTACCACTAAGACTTAAAATGGGAGCCCAAACTGATAGCTGAACAACAGAGTAAGGTCTGACAATGAGGCCACAGCTACTTTTGATGTCTCATTAGTTCCTCTAATTGCAAAAAAAAAAAAAAAAAAAAAAAAGCCTTGCATGGGTGCACCTTCAGAATGAATGAACACACTGGTACTCATAGAAAGTTTTCCAAAGAGGAATCAGGAATTCACTAAAGCCTGAGATCATTTAACCCCAGGCAGAGTTTAAAGTTAACCATTCATCACTTTCAATGGAATGTACAGACCAGCTGGCTTCCTTGATTTACTGCAGGGGGAAAAAAATCACTGCAGAAATCCATAGAGCGTCTGTCTCTGCACATAAACATCAAGTCAGTGTGAGTCCTTGCAGACTACAAAGGTTGCTCTGTCACAACTTTCTCAGTAAATAGCTTTCTCAAGGAGAGTTATCAGAGATAGGGGTGAGAAAATCAGAAATGAGGTGATTTCATGAAAGGATTCTTAAATTTTCTCCTCATAGATATGTGAGGCATTGATAACCATACGACTAGCAAAATGCAGGTTGCAGACTTATCTGTGGAAGTAATGCACGGGCATAAGGAGATGCAAATTTGAGGGTGGATACTGTTTTCTAAAAAATTCAATGATAATTAGATTGAACTGAAGAAAAGAAAAAAAAACAACATATCATAATCCTAGAAAGAACTTTAGCTTGATTCATTTGGAAATTCATACACAAAATCCTGTAACTCACAACACTCTATCAATCCACTAACTCTTAAAGCATGATGCAGTAGAGGAAGTGGGGAGCAAAGGGAGGCTAGCAGAATAAACATATCTCCCGTTCATATCTGGAAAGCTGTGCAACTTCTTAGTATTCATAAATGAGAAAATGTATCAGAAATAAACTAGGCACACATGGAGGCTGCTCTATAGGCCTGATGGTTTTATTTGTCTAGGTTTCCGCAAAAAAGTCCTCAATCCCTGTTGCTATTCACTAAGAGTACAATTTCCTAATCTGATGTAGAAAGAATCAAATTTGTTGCCCTCTCACCTACCTAAATCTTGCCTTTCTTATGTGGTCCCAAGTGTATGATATTTCTGGTTCTCAAAATATATTCATGAAATGTGCACTTTTGCACAAAACCACGGGATCAAACCCTTAATCTCCTCAAACGAAAATGCCCTTTAATATTTTTTTCACTCTGCCACTCATACATCATGAAAAACAAATATGCACACAAAATAAAAGGTGATAAATGGCCACACGTTGCCACTGTTTTGATGAGATCTATCCACATTAGACATTTGACATTTCATCTCACCTCTACTATTTATTGGAGCCAAGAATCAATATTGATGTTATATTAGATGATGTTTAACAAATCCTTGATGGAATCACTTTTTACAAAAACGTTTCTGGAAACTGTAGGCCACCAGCTCAAATATAGTTATTTACTGTCTGATTTTTAGATGTTCATAACTCATAAGTTTAACATTCAAGATTTCATCATGCTCTTAATTACAGTCTTTTACATGTGGATTAAATGAAGGCATTTAATAAAACGTATCTTGTCCTTTCACATTGATGAATTTTATTATTTTTAATTTTTATTTATTTATTTTTAAAAACTTTATTTATTCATGAGAGACACAGATAAAGAGAGAAGCAGAGACACAGGCAGAGGGAGAAGCAGGCTCCATGCAGGAAGCCCAACGTGTGACTGGATCCCGGGACTTTAGGATCACACTCTGGGCCGAAGGCAGGCCCCAAACCGCTGAGCCACCCAGGGATCCCTGATGAATTTTAATTAGAACAAATACGGCACTGTGTTGTTTTGTTTCCTCTAACAAATATCTTACAGTGGCTATTGCTCCTGGTCCACATAGTCTCTTTTTAAAAACCTGAACTCTGACATTCAATAACATTTTCTCAAAGTATATCATTGCTCAATAATATATAAAACAATAGTCATGGTGGTCTTTTCCACTGATAGACTTAAATAATGTTACTTGGAAAGCCAAAATAAATGTATTAATATATCTTTTTTTATCTATACATATGATTATTATAAGTAGAGTTTATGAAACCTCCTTGTAGGAAATTATCTGTGTCTCAAACAAATAGGGATCTTATTTTGTCAGGCAACAAAAAGCCTAGAGAAATGGATTTCAGGGATGATGTAGTTGTTTAAGAAAAAATTCAAGTCTATGATATTTTTCTAGCATTCTTCCCCATAATGCTTGTAAGATAACCTTTTAAGTCACAGTTGCAAGATGGCAGCTCTACTATCAAGCATGAAGCGTTTACTCAAGGCAGGAAGATGAAAAAAGGCACAGGGAAAAACAAATTTACAAGGTATTGAATCTGCCTCTTTCATTAGGAAAAATTACAGATTTTTTTTTTGAAAGCCCAATACACGTGAATTCTTTTTGTATCTCATTGACCAGGGCCAGCCGAGTTGCAAAGAACTTGGGGATGTTTTTAACTAGACACATGAGAAAATGTGTCAGAAATAAATTGGGCAAACATGGTATTTGCTCTCTAGGCCTGATGGTTTTGTTTGGGTTTCTGCAAGAAAAGTACTTGTTGCTACACATATATTTCTATCCCAAATATAATTTTACTTAGTAAAAGAGGAGAAGTGAATATTGGAAAGGCAATTGAAAAGGTCTGCAGGATAGAGATGGAGCTCAGAGACAAATGTCTAGGGATATCTCTAGACTTCTCATGAAATACCACAATTTTGAGTAAACACATTGCAGTTTGTGGGCAATTTTCCATTTCAGCAATAAGCCATATAAATTACAATTCACTCTGCTAGGCATTACTTACATTGTGTAAGACATCTTTTTTTCTGCCATGAAGTGTCTTATGCAGTAGTGATAGAGTTGGTGTATAATGATTTAATAGTATACAAAATTTAATTATTTACATGTGTATATGTGTGTGGAGAGAAAGACAGAGAGTGAATGAGCGAGAAGGAGATCAATGGGAATTATAGTCTTAGATGCCTTAGAAGGAGCTGGTGGGTTCCACTCCATTGTATGGCTCAGCTTGCACTTTTTTTTTTAAGATTTTATTTATTTTTTCATGAGAGACACAGAGAGGCAGTGACAGAGTCAGAGGGAGAAGCAGGCTCCCCACAGGGAGTCTGATGAGGGACTCTATACCAGGACTCTGGGACCATGCCCTGAGCCGAAGGCAGACGCTCAACCACTGAGCCACCCAGGCGTCCCTCAGCTTGCACTCTTTATTGTGAAGCTGAGGCCAGTGAAATGGACTTCCTTATACATATAAAAAGAAGTCTAGAGGAATCTTAGAGTTCCTGAAATTGTCTCCAAAATTTTCCTTTTTGTTTTCTTGATTTCTACTTTTCTCTTCTCTTTCCTCTTGCCCTTTTTAATCTCCATCCTATATATTCTTGACTGGATAATGGCTAACTCTGATGGCTTCTATGCTTTGACTGTATAATAGGCCTTCTGACTTATTTCTTCCATTCTGGTCTGATGCTAATAATGACATGAATACAGCCACCTTTCCATCTCCTTGGTTCAACTTTTTTTTTTTTTCTTAATGGGTGGCCTATTCACAGTTTTATCGGGCCATAGATGAAGGTGAGTGATTAACAAATTTTTTAGAGCTCAACTACCAAGGGACCACCTAAAAGGTAAGACAGTAGAGTGCTCAATGGAAAAACAATGAATTGATAATGCCAATTTATTTTGGCCTCGTCAGCAACTTTACCTCAAATCCCATGAATTTCTCTCACTTGATTTGGCTCCTCAGATATTTTGGGCACTGACTATCATACCTTCTTAAAATGCCTTCCTTCAGGAATTCCCACAGCCATTATAACCTCCTGAATTAACTACCTCTCCATCTGTATATTTTTATTGATGTTTATTTCATTCACTTCCAGGCTGTCCAGAAATGAAGCACCTGCCAGGGTGGCTTTTAGTTGTGCTGGTGTGCATTTCTTTTGCACAATCAGGCACTTACTTGGAACCAGAATTCTGTGGAAACTATAGAGTTAACAGGGGTCCCAGGACATTTAAAATCCCAAATCTCATGGTCCCTAAAGCAATCCCTCTGTAAAGGGCATTGAATTAAGTGGCTGAAAACTCCCATTTGTTTGAAGTGATCTCCAGGGAATCAGTTACATTACAGCTTGGAAATGTAATCTGGCAGGTAGTTGCTGAGCAACAAGGCCTGGAATCAGCTATGGATGAGACAGACTTCCAGTCAACTTTATTAATGGCTCCTTGGAGTATAGAGTGCATTTATCATGAAATTGGATTCTAGTTAAAAATGCTAATAACAGATTAGATTGAGTTATCTGTACTAATACTATTTTCATGTTGCAAAAATAGTATTTGTTAAGGTATTTATTTATTTATTCTTTCATTCATTTATTGTCTTGATCCAAAATATGTGGATATTGTGAACTATTCAGTGTAGGACAACTGCAGGAAAATATAGGTTAGTAGGACCAATATAAATTGGACCATTTGAACTCTATACCATTATAGCTCAATTAAAGCTCTAAAGTAGATCACTTTTCACAAAATCTTTCCTACACATATGGCTCAGAAAGTAGTTTCTTGGGCAGCCCGGGTGGTTCAGTGGTTTAGTGCCGCCTTCAGCCCAGGGTGTGATCCTGGAGACCTGGGATTGAGTCCCGCGTCATGCTCCTTTCATGGAGCCTTCTTCTCCCTCTGCCTGTGTCTCTGCCCCTCTCTCTCTGAGTCTCTCATGAATAAATAAATAAGATCTTTTAAAAAAGAAAGAAAGAAAGAAAGAAAGAAAGAAAGAAAGAAAGAAAGAAAGAAAGAAGAAAGAAAAGAAAGAAGAAAGAAAAAAGAAAGAAAGAAAGAAAGAAAGAAAGAAAGAAAGAAAGAAAGAAAGAAAGAAAAGTTTCTTGTTTTCTTAGTTAACTCACCACGTCTTTTGGATGAATACTTAGGGGTGAAATGGTTTTAGTTTATGTGTGGTAAGTTTTATTTACATTAGTAAATGTAACTAGTAAATGTCAAAATTTTGTTGAGTTTTCCCACAATTTCACTACTCATGCACTAATTTCCCCCCTGAAATTAGTGGTTATTTTTCCATTTAAGTGTGAAAAAATACAAAATTTTTGGTTATTGAATTTTGTTTCCCAGGACCAAGAAGTTCTTACATTTTTTCAATAACATTTGGATAGGGTCAAAATCTCCTGGTTAGCCATTACATGCTCATAAATTTGCTAAAGCTTAAGTTTATCAAAGGGCAGTGGAAGATTTACATGACAAATTAACAATTAAAGAAATAGAAACAGGGACACCTGGGTGTTGAGTGTCTGACCCTTGGTTTCAGTTTGGGTCATGATCTCAGGGTGGTGAGATGGAGCCCTATTGGGCTCAGCACTGGGTGTGAAGCTTGCTTGGGATTCTCTTTCTCCCTCTGCCTCTGCCCTTCCCTCTGCTCATTCGTGCTCTCTCTCTCTCTTTCTCTAAGATAATTTTTTTTTTTTTAAAGAGAAATAGCTACAACAGAAAGAAAGAAGAACTACTAGTCAGGATTCTTATTTGCAAACAAGAGAAACCTACTCTGGTTATCTTAAGTAGAAAAATCATTTATTGGAAGAGAATCAGATAATTCACAGAATACAGGAGATGAGGAGCTGGTGGGAACAGACATTGAGGTACTGAGGGATGCAAGGTCTAGCCAACATCATGCCCCAGAAATACTACTGATGCTCACCATCAAAGCTGCTCCACCTGCCATGCCCTCTGCACACCTCCAGTGTGGTGCTGAACTCTCCAGCCTCCCAAACCCCATGCCTCTCTGTCCCACTGCATTCAAAGATTCATGGCAACTTCTACACGTAGAATTTCTCATCACATCCCTCAAGTCAGGGACAAGGAACATAAAGGGCAACCACTAAGCAATGCTACCAAATATTAGTCACCAGAAATACCAAGAGCGGACATATATTGCAACATTCCCATTAGATTTCAGTTATGTTGGAGGGGAAGACAGATACTGGGAAACCCAAATGTTATGGGTTCTTTTAATTTTTTCTATCCCAAAACACAGTGTATTTGTTCATAAAAGGAGTTTAACATGCCTAAGCAATTATTCCCTTTATAACAAAGGGAATAATGAAGTAATTATGGTGGTATTTACAAAGCTACTTTGACTTTCACCTTGGTTATGAGGAAATATTTAATCTTTGTTGAAATTAGCAAAAGTCAAATTTAGCCTTTAGTATGTATGTAATAAAGTTGAATTCCTTAAACGACTCTTCTTTTTGCAATCATGGAAACCATGCTAGTTCTTTCAAATAACAGGTTTGACATTCACCTGCAATGCCATTAGCTACCACATAACACATAATCAGGTTAACTACTATGGATGTTTATTTATTATGCTGTCATAACCTCTACTTTTTTCTGTTATTAGACAGCATTCTTTTCATGTATTTTATCTCACATTTTCTCTAACTCTAATATGTAAGAGACTTTATTGCTTCAGAAGAGTAAAAGTGGGATCCCTGGGTGGCGCAGCGGTTTGGCGCGTGCCTTTGGCCCAGGGCGCGATCCTGGAGACCCGGGATCGAATCCCACATCGGGCTCCCGGTGCATGGAGCCTGCTTCTCCCTCCGCCTGTGTCTCTGCCTCTCTCTCTCTCTCTCTGTGACTATCATAAATAAATAAAAAATTAAAAAAAAAAAAAAAAAGAAGAGTAAAAGTAATCGGGTAGCCTTTGTGTGGCTCTTCTGATTGGTAGAAATGTTAATGTCTATTAATTACAGAGAAATTCTTAGTTTTTTGAATAAATAGTAATTTCAATTTCAAATACAATTTATAACATCCCATAATTGATATTCTGCATTGTGATATAAGGAAGCATTTATAGTTCTACTGTTACCTATTCTGTGAATACCAAATACATCAATAATAGAATGAGGAATAAAAATATATATTTTAGATTCATCTTAAAGAGGATATATATCTGCATTTTAAACAAAAATAATATTTTAGGGACACCTGGGTGGCTCAGCAGTTGAGCATCTGCCTTCGGCTCAGGGCGTGATCCTGGAGTCCTGGGATCGAGTCCCACGTCGGGCTCCCTGCATGGAGCCTGCTTCTCCATCTGCCTGTGTCTCTGCCTCTCTCTCTGTGTGTGTCTCTCATGAATAAATAAAATATTTAAAATAAATAAATAAATAAAAATAATACTTTAAAATTTTAAGAAAATCTGAGGAGGGGAAAATTTTTTCCTATGTAATATTAAATAAATAAATATGTATATATGTAGGTATATGTGTATATAAGAATATATATTGTTTATGTGCAAGAAGTTGTTCAGGATTGTGATATTTTACATATATAAATTGTATATTGTATAACAATTATATATATTTATATAATACATAAGTATATGTATATTATATTTAAACTTATATAATATATATTTCCTTTATCTTTTTTTTTCCCTCCTTCATCTTTATAAGATGTTTCTTGCTTGCTAAAACTGCTGATTAGGGCAGCCCAGGTGGCTCAGTGGTTTAGTGCCACCTTCAGCCCGCGGCGTGATCCTGGAGACCTAGGATCGAGTCCCATGTCAGGCTCTCTGCATGGAGCCTGCTTCTCCCTCTGCCTGTGTCTCTGCCTCTCTCTCTCTCTGTGTCTCTCGTGGATAAATAAATAAAATCTTAAAAAAAAAACACTGCTGATTAAATGGTTATCATAGATGATCATGAAGTAATTTGTATTTTTCATCCTGAAGTAGTTCAAATAATTTCTGTATAAGGCAGTGGTATTATCAAAGGATAGCTTGTAATTGATAGCTAAATTAACTCTACATATGTACAAGGACATAAATTGTACAGCATTATTAGTGTGAAAAATGTTAATATAAAATTGTTTACCAACCATAGCCATGGCTTACAAAATTTCTCAGTTGTTCTCATTAGCAAAAAACGTAAGAGGAAAGCATGAGGAGAATATCCGTCTCCTGAAGAAAGAAAACAGTGTGTGGCATCATAAGAAATAAAAACACATAGTAGTTACCTGATAAAACTTTATCATAGCCCACGTCTAAACTTCCCATGTTAATAAAAAAGGTCTATAACAAACTACATCACAGAGAGCACCTATTTGGATACCAGAAAGCACCATATGGAAGACTATCCACCGATGAAAATGCAAATGATCAACGGTGTTTTCTCACATGCACTGACTGGTCTCTACTCATATTCTGGCTTGTAGGGAAGGAATAAGACAACAGAACAGTAACAACCACAGCTACAGCAAAGATCCCTATTCCTTATTTTGGCCAGTTAGTAAAAACCATCCCTTGATGATTTAATTGTAGTAATTTAAGGCTAATGATTTACAAGTTGAAGGGGCAAGTGTATATTATAATTGAGGAATAATTGCTAAGATATTCAACCTAGATTCCCAAGAACATATTGCTTAATTTTAGACATGACTTTTTTGTGAAATTTCAAAATTCTCTGTTCCTTTGACAGTAAAACAAAAACATCAATTAAAGTGTAATCCATCTCAAAATCTGAAAAAGTACCTTTTAAATTTTTATTCATAGGATTCTGTGTGCCTTTAACTTACATATGTTCTTTATTTACATTAGTTTTTACAAAGATGCTACAAGGAAATGTTTTTATCCCATGCTTCATTTTTATTTCTCTTTATAGCTGCACATATAATTTCAAAGTCATTAATGAACGCTAATGTGTATAAGCTCTGTGGGACCCAGGAAATTGAACAAAATCCCCTACCCCTGGACAAGCAGAGCAGGACTGACTCTATTTTGGGCTGCACCCGCCTTGTGCTGACCTGCTTATTACTTAGGGCTCTGCCCCGCCCTAGTCAAGGACCAGGGCACACCCTAATCGGAAATCGGGCTCAGCGACCAGCATGACTGTGCAACTTTCTGCATATCCCATTGGCCACTGGCCCCTATAAAGTTGCTAAGCCTCTTAGTATGGGGGTCCAAGTCCCTGCTCCGCTGCGTCGGGTATACTTGGACCCAGGCTCGGGCTTGTAATAAACCCTCGTGTGATTGCATCGGTGTCGGCTCCTTGGCGGTTTCTCGGATTCGCGATCTTGGGCACAACAAACTCCAAAGGTTTATTACAGTTGTCTGCATAACTCATACATAGCTACTATAGCACAGAACTGAATTTGACACACAACTGTCTAAAATAGTTCTTTTAAAGTAATCACTTCGTAATTTTATTATTTACCCAACTCATTTTAATGAACATATTTTTAAAAAATATTGATTTGCCAGGCACTGTTCTAAGCACTAGGGTTTTAACGGTAAGGGTAATAAATATAGACCATTTCTATTTTTGGCCCAGTCATAAAAGTTAGGTTTGTTTGTTTGTTTTTCCCTGAAAGGGAAAAAAAGTAAATTGAAATGATCTTTTATTGCAGTACCAGAAATAATGCAATGTCATCAAGCTGTGATATATTAAACCAGTTGATGAAATTGCTCAGTTGATACTTGGTCTATTTAATAGTTGAATCCAACTGATTAAAACACAGTGAAGTCTAGAACTTCCTATATCTAAGAACTAATGAAAAAAACCTTCCAGATACTAAATCATTATGATTTTTATCTATTCTAGGCATTTGGCCTAAGGTCATCTTCCATTCTGGGTAGTATACTAGTGTCCCAAGAATATTTTGAGAACAATATATACTAGGGCTGCCTGGGTGGCTCAGTCGGTTAAGTGTCTGCCTTTGGCTCAGGTCCATGATCCCAGGGTCCTAGAATGGAGCCCTGCTTCTCCCTCTTACTCTGCCTGCCACTCCCCTACTTTATGCTCTTTGTCAAATGAATAAAATCTTTAAAAAAAAAATAACAATATATTCAAAATCCCCATTTTACAGATGAGGAGACTGAAGCTTATAGGAGTCAAAGGTCACATGGCCAGTAAGTAGTTAGCAGAACTTGAATTTGAACTGAGATTTGCCTAACTATTGTTTTCCCTTGGCTATAGTAATATCCAATGCCCTTGTAGTAAATATACTGTTTGTCATTTTTAGAGATGATGAAACTGAAATCTATATGCTATGACAAGCTAATTTCTTGATATAGTTTAAAATTATACAAATCGTCAATACACGTCAATATCTATCTATAGTATATAACAAGTCTATCAATTTATCTAGCTGTGAACCTATATTTATGTATCCATTTGCTGAGTTACAATTGTTGATCCTCACCCTCAACTCTGTTCCCAGGGAGTATTTTAATGAGAGCCTGTGGCTCTAGAATGCGATTTTTTTTTAAAGATGTATTTATTTATTTATTTATTTATTTATGAGACACAGAGAGTCAGAGACACAGGCAGAGGGAGAAGCAGGCTCTCCACAGAGAGCTGATGTGGGACTTGATCCCAGGATCTGGGATCACGCCCTGAGTCAAAGGCAGATGCTCAACTACTGAGCCACCCAGGTGTCCCTAGAATGTGATTTTGAAGGAAGTAACTCTAGATTTGAATCCTGGCTCTATCAGGATACCTTCGGCTTGAAACAGGAAAACAAGATGTTAAATGAGGCAACATATCTCTAATACTCAGCCCAGGGATTCCAAGTGTGTATGTAATTACAAAGATTTTTCAAAAATCAAGTCAAATTCAGTCAAGTGTCAGTTTAGCAACACAGAGACTAAGTCAAATGGTATGACAAACTACTTTGGTGTCAAATACCTGATTTACTTAAAAATTAATTAACTGATCCTTTTATTTTTAAAAGAACAACTAACTAACTTTTAGCTTCTGATTATTTTTACTGAATTTACTGAGGCTGCATCTGAATTTACAGGGCCATTGCCAATAGAAAGGTGGCAAGGCAATGGGAAATCCAATTAGAAGAATGAGATTTAATGGAGTTCTTGCTTTTCTAAAATGATTTACAGGCTACAGTACTGGTAAATTATTTTCCTGTCAATTAGTGCTATTTTCTCTTGAAACCTTCATTTAGAGAAACGGAAAGAAGTAATGGGCTATCTAGTATCATGTATTTGACATTTCAGTATTGGGTCAATGTGAATCTCAGCGAGATTGTTCGTGGTATTTCTTTGGGGGATGCAATTAAAGCAAAATGGCATATTGTATTTTAATTATGTTTGTTGATATGCAAGTATTAATACATTTGTCATCATTTGAAATCGGACCAAATTTCCGGGAATAAATCATTTGCCTATACACAACAATAAATTACTAGTTAGTTGAAATGCCACTTTTGACCAGCCATCTTAGAATTTTTAAAAATCATAGTTTGGGTTTCAGAACTTAGTCACCACCCCATTTCATTTCTATTTCAATTAATTGACTTATTCTATTTGAAATGTATTTCACAATCTTTACACCACACATAGAAATATATACATAGACACACCCACCCACAACTTCCATGTCAAACTTGAGGTGATGTGGACATTGTAATTCTTAATCTGTGCCCTGAGAATTTTAACATGCATTGACATTGCCAATTCTATTAGTGTGCCATGCCATGCTGACTTTAGTTCTTTGCTGTTTTTCACAATTATACAAATTTCAAATAAGATGTATTTATTCATACTCAAAAGATATTAAACTCTGTCTCTATCAGTCTATCATCAATCTATCCATATTTATGTTGCTATTCACCTTATCATTATTTATCCATACCCCCAACCCTAGGCTCAGTGGTTATTTTTCAAAACTACAAAAGTTGGCCAGCCTATGCAAAGTTAAGGTTACTAGAAATTTCCTTTTTTTTCCTCTTTGTCTTCTCCATCTTTTCCCCTTAGATCCCCATTTTCCTGTTACCCCTCTTGGTTGTCAATTACTCCTCTATTATTTGTGCAGAAACTGATCAAGTGCCATCAGTGTTCTAATCTCCTTGCACAATTGCTTCCCACTACTTTCTATTTGCCCCAAGACATTTAGGGTCTTTTAGGTACTTCCATATTCCCTTTCCTGTACTCTATACCTTAATTTTCTCTAATGCTACTAGGCTAAGATTTTTTTACATGTAGTATTAGAAAACTGCCATTGTTCTGCATAGCAACCATCTAAACTATGGAGAATCACACTTTTACAGCACAGCAGGCTAGTAATGAAAATCGTTTGCAATGACTTTTTAAATGTTTCCCCAAATCATGCTCTTTTATTTGGATAAGTCATTTTGGTTACATAAGTGGCTCAGAAATGTGACATTATTTAGTTGCAGAGGGGTTTATTTTTTAACAGTGCGGCAATTACATCCTAAAATAACTATTATTCAATCCATTCTGCCAGCCTTGGGAGACTAAGCAGATGTCAGATATTCTAAAATATCTGACTTTAGGTGAGTTTGGGATGTTACTGTGAAAGAGGCATTTTGAGATCTGTTATATAGGAGAATGCCAGTGAGCTGTGCACTTACATAATGATGGCAACAGCTCTCAGAGGGGCAATTTCAAGCATAATTGTCGGGTCTTGAAATAATACTATTTTAGAGCTAGATGAGGAAATTTAGAGCTCATTTCTCTATTCATTTTTTTAATAAGGTGAGGAAACGAAGTGATCCAAATAATTAGAGGACCTGCCTGAGATCATGCATCTAATTAAAGGCACATCCTAAGAAGATCTCTGGACTTTAAATTATCATTCCAGTAAATTGGCTTTACTACATATCTTCCCACACTCATTCCACATTTACTGCTTTGAGAGAGAAGCTTGACAGCATATTTTAATAGAAAATGCGTGGATTTTCACGACAGGACAATCTGAATTTGAAACTTTCCTAGGCCCAAATCTTCACTTGGATACGTAAAGTCCCCCAGAATGACGGGAGTGATTTTTTCTTGCATCACCATTTTCCTCCATTCTACTGGACCATTCTCATCAGCATTCGAACATGCTGTCATTTCTGTTATCCAAAAGGAGTATCATTTTTTTACTCAACATCTCTCTTCAAGTTCTTTCCCATTTCTTACACCCTAGTCATGGGAGAATTACAAAAACAGCACAGAAGAGTTGCTATACTATATCTAATGATTTTATTCCCATTTTCCTTTGGACTTACTTTAGTCAGGCTCTCTATCCATCATTCCAACAACATAACTCTTGTCAAGGTCACCATATCAGTTAACTATGTAACAAACATGTAATGTCTCCGGCATCCATCCATCAAAAGCCGTGCACCTAGGAGTCAGTTGATACAGATGTGTGCTAGGCTGGATAGCTCTAGGCTGCAGATTAGGAGTGGGTCTGTCTCAAGGGAGCCTCATCCTCCTTGGACCAACAGGCTGACCAGACCACATGCTGCTCTTAGTGATAGGGAAGAGCAAGACGAAGGGAAATACCTGTATCTCTTAAGGAACTAGCGCACTAGAACTCCCTTCTGTGTTCTATCACCAAAACAATGCTGAGTCCAAGGTCAGAGACACATGATTTCTGTGGGAAGAACTGAAGAGGCACAAGGCAAAGTATGTGGATAGAGACAGTGGTGAAGACCTGGGGACAAAATAGTAATGTTAACACACCACTGACACTAATGAGTGCCACAGTACTAAATCAAATGGCCAAATCTAAGTGCTCATCTGTTTTGAATATTCAGCAGCATGTGATGTAGTTAATCACTCCTACCCTGAATTCTTTTTCCCTTCGTTTTTAACTCACCCCATATTCTGAGTGTTCCCTTCCCCCTCTCACTGGCTTTTCCTTCTATTGGTTCTTCCTCATCATTTTCACATTGGATTATCCCAGGGATCAATCTGCGGACATTTTCCCTTTGCTTTTTATACTTATTCTTGTTGATTTCACCCACAGGCATAGCTTAAACACCATCTAAAATACTTAACATTACTGAACTGTACATTTTAAAATGCTTATGATGCTAAATTTTACGTTAATAACACAAATAAAACAAAAACCCATTTACAGATGGATAAATCACAAGTTTATATCTTCAATTTTTAAAAATTTTAGTGAACATACAGTGCAATATTAATTTCTGTAGAATTTAGTGATTCATCACTTACATACAACACTCAGTGCTTATCACAACAGGTACCCTCCTGAATCCCCATCACCCATCTAGCCCATCCTTCACCCACCTCCCTCCATCATTGTTCTCTATTGTTAAGAGTCTCTTATGTCTTGTTTCCCTCTCTCCTTTTTTTTCTTTTCCCCCTTTCCGTATATCTATTTTCTTTCATAAATTCTACATATGAGTGAGATAATATGGTATTTGTCTTTCTCTGACTGACTTATTTCTCTCGGCATAATATACTCTAGCTCCATCCACATTGTTGCAAATGACAAGATCTCATTCTTTTTGATGGCTGAGTAATATTCCACTGTATATATGTATACCTTATCTTCTTCATCCATTCATCAGTTGATGGACATTTGGGCTCTCTCCATAGTTTGACTATTGTTGATAATGCTTTTTTTTTTTTTTATAAACATTGGGGTGCAGTGATCTTGAGATGGAGCCCTGCATTGTACTCTGTGCTCAGTAGGGAGTCTGCTAGAGATTCCCTCTCTCTCTCTTCCTTTACCCTTCCACCCCCCATGATCTCTCTCTAAAATAAATAAATATTCAAAAAAACACATCAGGATGCATGTACCTCTCAAATCTGTATTTTTGTGTCTTTGGGGTAAATACCTAGTACTGTAATTGCTGGAATATGGGGTAGCTATATTTTTAACTTCTTGAGGAATCTCCACACTGTTCTCCAGACTGGCTGCACCAGTTTGCATTCCCACCAACATTGTTAGAGGGTTCCCCTTTCTCTGCAACCTCACCAACAACTGTTGTTTCTTGTGTTATTCATTTTACCATTCTGACAAGTGCACAAGTTTATATCTTTAGTTTGTATGTCTCCCCTTAAAGTTCAATATCATATATCCAAATAGATCCAAAAGTCTAACAGAAATATGAAACCTAATATATCCATAGCCAAACTACTGATCTCCCCTCCCCTCCACCCCAAGACCCATGCAAATATGCCCTCTGGGTATTTCTTCCATCTATATAAGTGACAACTGCATACTTCTTGCTGCTCAGGCCCAAAACCTTTTTGGCCATCCTTGCCTCTATCTTTTCTCCTACATCCCACATCAAATCTGTCCACAATTCCCATTGGCTTTACTTTCAATATATATCTAAGACCATGAGCTTAACTCTCCACTTCCAATGTGCTGCCCCCTTTTGCCAAGCTGCCATCATCTTTGACTTGATTCATTATAATCACTATAATACCCTCCTAATTAATATCCATTACACCATCTTTCTCCCCATACAGTCTATTTTCCACTTAGCAGGTGGAGTGAAGCTTTTTTTACCTTTCTTCAGTAAGCTCTACATCTAACGTGGGGCTTGAACTCAAAACCCTGAGATCAAGAGTAGCATGCTCTGTCAACTGAGCCAGCCAGACACTCCCAGAGTGAACCTTTTAAAGTACAAATTGGATTAGGTCACTAATCTCCTTATCACTCTCTAGTAGTTTCCCACTCTTGCTCCAAGTAAATTTCAAGTTCTTAGAATGGTCTTCAAAGCCCATCCACAATCAGGTCTCATTATTTCTGTGATCTTGTCTCCCACTACCCTCAACCTCACTCCTATAATGGGGCAAAAAAAGCCCAGTAAGAATTCATGTCCTAATAGGCATTAAATTACTATTGTGAGAGCAGGGCCACCTTATACCTGTGTGCAGATTGCACATTACACAACTATGGGGAGTAAAAAATGTTTCTGTTGAAGCTGTGCAGATCTCAACTTGCAGTCTTAAATCTTTGCACAGGGAGACAGAAATAAGTAGGATAAATATGTAACACAGTGATGAGTGTTACAGAGAAAAACAGAGGAAAAAAAAGAGACTTCATGTAGGCAATATAAGGCTAGATAGGATGGACCAGAAGGTCTCCACCAAGAGGGTGATCTTTAAATCAATACCTGATGAGACAGTAACCCTGTGGAACTGGGAAATTGTAGTTAGGTGAAGGAACAGCATCTGAGATGAAAACATGTTTGGCATGTTCTAAGAAGAGATGAGAAACCAGTGTAATGGGAGCAAAGTAAGCTAAGTAGATAGTTTCATTTTCTGAAAATGAGGTCACAAGCATAAAGGGAATAATGATTGTAGAGGGTCCTATAAGGTCTTTGACTTCTACTATGAGTGAGAAGATAGCTACCAAAGGTTATGAACAAACTTAATTTCAGCTTTAAAAGATACCTCTTACTGGGGAAAAAAAAGAGATATCCTAGATGGTGTGTTGAAAAAAAACTTCAGAGAACCAAGGGTGGAAGCCAAGAGACCAGTGAAGACAGAGATAACTGGACATCAGACAGATTAGAGAGATGTAGGACTGGACTTGGGGTGAAATTTTAGTGGGTCACTATTGCAAACTGGATCTTTTTACAATTACATTTTCTATTTATTGGACATGTATAGAATGTGACTGATGTATATCTGTATCTGGTATCAAGATGACTGAGCAATTTGGTTCTAATGACTGCTTAACTTCAACGTTAGGCTTTTTAGACAATGTGTCTTCTGCAAATAAAATTAATCTCATCTGTTGCTAACATCCATATCTCTTTGCTTATTTTAAAATTATTACTATTTTTAAAAGATTTTATTTATTTATTTATTTATTTATTTATTTATTTATTTATTTGAGTGAGAAAGAGAGAGAGAGTATGTGTAGGGGGAGGAGCAGAGGGAGAGGGACAGTAAGACTCTGCATAGAGCTTAAAGCCTGAATTGGGGCTTGATTACATGACGCTGAGATCCCAACCTGAAATGAAACCAAGAGTCAGACGCTCAACCGACTGAGCTACCTGGGCATCCCTTTTTGCTCATTTTAAACATTTTTTGCAATCCAGAAAAATTGTGAATGGTTCAAATGATTTTAAACACATTTAGGTATGTATTACTGATTGTATTAACATTATTGATCCATTAATTCACATTTAGGTATCATGTTTACTTCCTATTTCTGATAAAATACACTTCATGAGATGGAAAGGAATCTATTTCTAGTTGAGCATTTAAATGGGACTTGCTATTTTTTTTTAAAGATTATATTTATTTATTCATGATAGACGTAGAGAGAAAGAGGCAGAGACACAGGCAGAGGAAGAAGCAGGCGCCATGCCGGGAGCCCAAGGTGGGACTCGATCCCGGGACTCCAGGATCGTGCCCTGGGCCAAAGGCAGGAGCTAAACCGCTGAGCCACCCAGGCATCCCCTGGGAACTGCTATTAATGTTAGTTTTTTCCAGCAAGTTTTCAAATATTTGTACATTTTATTTTTGCCTTTAATATGTTTCTCAGAAGAATTACATTAATTAGATTATGTATATTATATGTTTCAGGGATTTCAGGGCTTTATATACATATTCTCAGGTGAAACTAATTTTTTTTTAAGATTTTTATTTATTTATTCAGAGAGGGAGAGAAAGAGAGAGAGGCAGAGACACAGGCAGAGGGAGAAGCAGGCTCCACGCGGGGAACCCGATGTGGGACTCAATCCGGGGTCTCCAGGATCACACCCCGGGCTGTAGGGGGCGCTAAACTGCGGTGCCACCAGGGCTGCCCAATAATTTTCTTTCTATATGTGTTCTCTTTATCCAGTTTCCCTCTCAGGGCTAACCTGACCAGAATGAATTGACAAATTCTCCATATAATTCTACCTTGTTTAGCCATATGCTTTGAAAAATTTTGAATTAGGGGAAAATGAGACTAGGCAGGGAAAGATAAGGGAAAGGCCCAGAGTTAAGTTCCCACAAATCTCTGGGCCCCCATAAATCCCAAGGACACTGAGATGCAACAGAGATATGGTAACAAAAACAGAGATAAGGAAGTAAGTCTGGCCCCTTGGCTCCAAAATCTTAGGGAGTATCTTCCTTTGAAGGCTTTCAAGTAATCACCAAGGCTCAAAACAGTCATATGTCATTCACTCAGGACAAGAACTCTCAAGGCCATCATCTCCCTGGTCAGGCTGTCTATAAAAAGCCAGCCAAAAATGCTCTCAGTGGCAACCCTGTCGGGACCCCTCTCACTTCTGAGAGCTTTCTGCGTATCTTTGCTTAATAAACGTCTATTGCCTTACTCATTCTCCTTTATCAGCAGCGAGATTCATTCTTAGACTCCCTGAGACAAGAACCAAGCTCTTCTTCAGTTTCACTTATATTTTGTACCTCTCTGTCCAATCTTTGTTAGATAGGAGGTCAGTGTGATGGAAATGTGGGTGTCCAGCTTTCTAGGACGAACCTGATTATCCTCAAATGTTTTGTATACAATGCTTTAGATATTATTTATAATAATATTTCCTTTAAATTTTCTACCTTATATTATTCTAACATAACTTTGTCTTTGAAGTCAAATGGATAATAAGGTTTTCAGCTAAAGGGATGCAGGATGAGACACTCCAAAATGTACCACTTTGGTACAAAGATTACTTCCAGTTAAAAGTAAATGCTCTGCACACCCTCTTGCCCTCCCCCTCACCCCTTAACTGCCTACATTTACATTAGAAAGGAAAGTGGCTATAGGGAGAGAAGCATTAACATTGGTTTCCTTTAAAAAGGGAACTCATCTGCATAAGAGAACAATCTTGTTTTTCCACAAAGCTCCTTTCAGTCTTCTTGTTAGAGTTTTCTCCCTTTGTGTCCTCAGACCCTACCCTACTCCATTGCTCAAATGAGCTTTCCTTGCCTTACAGTCTTTGGAATATCATATTTATGTGTACTCTTCGTAATATGTCTAATAAATTTGATTTTCTCCTGTTAATCTGTCTCATGTCAATTTGAGTCAGTACAGCTAGAAGGATTACAAGGCAAAGGAAGGTCTTCCTCCTCAACGCGGTTTTATTGTATTTTATTTATTTATTTAGATTTTATTTATTTGAGAGAGAGAGGGGGAGTGCGTGGAGGTGGTGGGGATGGAAGGGACAAAGGGAAAGGGAAGGGGAGAAACAGGCTCCCCACTGAGCAGAGAGGCCAATGTGGGGCCAGATCCCATGAACCTGGGATCAGATCTGAGCCTAAGGCAGATGCTTAACTGACTGAGCCACCTGGCCCCCCAACACAGTTTATTTTGAATCCTTGTTTATTGTGTAGAATTCAAGGAATATGGCCTATGTGAGCTTTTTTTCCATTGCAAATAATTTTTAATTTTCTTTGTGGCCTATAATGTATTGGATTTTGGAAGTATTCCAGAACAACTGGACAAGAAATTATTTTCTGTTCCTTGGATACAATTTTCTCTACACATTTTACTTGACTAAGCTTATTAATTCTCTTATGTAAATTTTCTATTTAAATGATTAAGAAAATGATTAAGAATTCCTTCTATAATTGTGGATTCACCGATTTTACAATATTTTTAGAAAACATTTTACTTTATACTTTGATATTACCTTGTTCAGTGATTAATTACACTGAACCATTATATATATTCTTGATGGGCCATACCACTTGATGACACAAAATGTCCCCAGTTATTCCACTGAATGATTTTTAAACTTAAATTCCACTTAGTTTGATTATACTATTAATAAACTTATGTTGTTTTTAAAAAATCTAGATTGTCCTTCCTTATGTTTAGCCTTATATCATCATAGATATTCCCAAATATTTATTAATTTCTATTACTGATTTAGTCTAATTTCTGTCAACTATTTAGTTTCCATTTGTGATTTGAATTTTACCTCTTTCCCCTTTGTTTTCTTCTTTTCTAGCATGACTTATCAAGATTTTTCTTCTTATTACTCTTCTGTTTTTAAATTTTTCTCTAGTTCCTTAGAAATTATAGGCTCATTCTGATCTTTACCAACTGCTATAAAATGTTAACACAGTGATGTAACTTTCATAGGCCTATCAATGTAAAGAATTAGACAGTATCTGTGTCATAGACCACTAATCGTCCTCAAATATCTTTTCCTACCATCTTTATTTTAAAAATAAACATCTTAGTTTAAGCTGGGCATGTTGCCATCCATCCTTGGGAGCATACTTTCCACTCTTCCTTACAAGTAGTTGTGGTCATATGACTAAATTCTGGAGAAAATTGTTTGTGTGTTATGTGAGAAACTGCTGCTTCACTTCCTGTTGAAAGATAAAAATACTTGCCCTAGATATCCATAGGCGGGATGAGATGATTTGGAAAATATATATAAATTTTACAGAGGGATAATTACTATATGTATATAAATTTCCCAGGCTGTGTATGAGGTATGGTTATAGAAGTTAAAATTATAAAAACTTAAGGAAAAAAATGATAATATATTAGGTTAGACTATATACAATTGTCAAAAGTTGGTACTTTCAACCTTGAAAAATGGGCAATTTCAATTTCATAGAGTTCTACCTAATAAGAAACCTAAATTTATGGTATGGGGTGTGAGAAAGTATAATGACTTCACCCTTCTCCATAGAGGGAAGTAAAACATAAAATCTTAATCTGACAAGAACTAGACTATTATTGCTTTAAAAGTATATATTATAGAACTTATGATATTAGATGTAATATAAAAATAATCATCAGGAAGTAGAGACAGAAAGAAGTAGTCTGCTAATAGTCTCCTCTTTTATGGTAGAGAGGTCAATTAAGGTTTTAATAATTATATATCATAGTTCATACAGTGTCATTGATTTTAAGATGCATCATTATGGTATGTATAATTTTACTTCTATTTTAGAGTTATTAATGTCCTTTTTTCATATTTTAATATTCTCTGTGCCTTTAAAAGCACTGGTGATGCTGCATTCTTCTAACTAACTAACTAAGTAGGAGTGTAAAAGCCATCAGAGATAGGCCCTTAACCTATCTTTTTGATTATTTAGACCTAGCCTACTTTGGATTTTCATTCTGAAAAGCAGATACATCAGATTCACCATCACTATCCCTGCCAATACCTTTCAGTAATTCAGATTACACATTCAGTAATCAGATTACACATATGGAATCAAATAACAGAATGATAGAAACTGATTGCTAACCTTCAGAATTATGAATAGAAAACCTGAATCATATAAAAATAAGTTTAGCAAAAATAAAACAGAAAACATTATAAGCAGAGAATGTAGATAAAAGGGGTAAAATCAAATCTTTTTATCACATCAATAAGGGTAAATAGGAAAAGTTAACCTATTAAAAAAGATTCTACCATATCAACACCCATAGCCCAATAATGTGATACATGACAAAGATTCATCTAACAAAAAGTTAGACAAAATGAATAAAAGTGAAATGACTGTAAAGGACCTACAGCCATATTTTGAAAAGAGTTGTTATATTAATATGAAAAATTTAATTAAAGGCTAAATATTTTAAAAACTGATGTGCTGCTCTATAATAAAATGCATAATTCACCCCAAAGATATTTTTATGTAGCTTAATTTATGAAAATCAAGCAAATTTCTCAAAACCTGAATTGCAGGAGAAATTAAAAGAAAACCATATTAAAAGACTTTAAGTATCCCCTGGCTGCTCATAACAGTATAATAATGAAAAAAAAATGCATATAAATAATACCAATATTTTAAAATTGAGACATGCAAATGACCAACAAGTATATGAAAAGATGCTCGACATCACTATTAATCAGGGAAATGTAAAACAAAACTACAGTGAGATACCACCTCACACCTGTTAGAATGGTTATTAACAAAACAAAAGTAGGCAAGGATGTGGAGAAAAGGGAACCCTTGTACACTATTGGTGAGAATGAAAAATTGGTACAGCCATTATGGAAAATAGTTTGGACGTTCCTCAAAAAATGAAAACTAGGGGGATCCCTGGGTGGCTCAGCGGTTCAGCGCCTGCCTTCGGCCCAGGGCCTGATCCTGGAGACCCGGGATCGAGTCCCACATTGGGCTCCCTGCATGGAGCCTGCTTCTCCCTCTGCCTGTGTCTCTGCCTCTCTCTCTCTCTCTCTCTCTCTCTCTCTCTCACTATGTCTATCATGAATAAATAAAATCTTTAAAAACATTTTTTAAAAAATGAAACCTAGAACTGCCATATAATTGAGCAATCCTACTCTGAAAGCTGCATATATCCAAAGGAAATAAAATCACTGTCTGCAGTAATACCTGCACTCTCATGGTCATTGCAGCATTATTCACCGTAGCCAAAATATAATGACTTAAGGGTCCATTGCTAGTTGACTGGATAAAGAAAATACAATATATATAAATGTGATAAAATGAAACAGCATTTCTTTTTAAGAAATCCTGCCCTTCGTAACAACATGGGTGAGCCTGGAGGACATTATGCTAAGTGAAGTAAGCCAAACATGGAAAGACAAATACTGCATGATCTCACTTCTTTGTGAAGTTGAAAAACATTGAATTCATTGAAACAGGGTAGAATGGTGGCGGTCAGGGGCTGAGGGGTGAGGAAAGTGGGGAGATGTCAGTGAAAGGGTACAAAGTTGCAGTTATGCAGAGTGAATAAGCTCTGGAGATCTAATGTACAACATGATGACTATAGTTAATACACTGTGCTATGTATCTGAACTATCTTAAGAGATTAGATCTTAAGTGTTCTCACAACACACAAACAAAATGATGACTATGTGAGTTGATTGAAATTAGCTTGACTGTGGAAATTATTTCTTGTGTATATGCATATCAAAACATCACACTGTATAATTTAAACATGCCCACAAACACATATGTATTTGTCAATTATACTTCAACCTGGGAAAAAGAAAAAAATAAAAAATAATATTGTGCAAGAAAGATGCATGTTGCCAGTTTTGTCGGCTAATTAGAACCTCTTTCATTATATTTTACAGAATTGATTTGACAGATGTTGATCATATAAGACAAAGTATCACAGATATATTTAATGACCGAAAACTCAGAGTAGGTCCAAATACCAGAATAAAATGTGTCTCCAACCTTCAATGTGTAGTAAAGATTCAGTCCCTGCTTATGAAAACCACATCCAAATATCTAATTTAGCATATAATTTATTTAAAGCACAAAATAACCTCTTTTACGTTTAAAAGACTATTTGGTTTATATACTATATACTTTTTTCTCTGTGTTATCAAATAACATATAAAGTTAGAGGCCCTTCTATCTTGGAAGAATTTACTGTTTATTTTGAATGTATAAAATGGGAAAAGAAGAGTAAATGTTGTGAGTTCTCAGAAGGCTGGGAATCCATGCATATATGGTTAGCAGTGGAGAAAGGAATGCTTATGTGTTTTTATGGGGATACACCATTTCAGTGCTTGTAAATGTATAATACATCTTAGTGGCAAGGAAAGTCCTGATAAATATGCTGGGTAGGAAAAATGGAAGCAATGTAAAGGAACCCACCACTGTGGGGATGGAAGAGAAAATAAACTATTATTTGTTCAACACTCACTTTGGATTAGATACTGTTCTTCTCTATTTACCCCAAACACACCAACTTTTAGCACTCTGTCCAAGAATGACTGAAGTGAGGAGACAGAATAATATTCAAGGCCAGAAATAATAACTATTCCTGTGATACTAATACTGTGACATGCAGACAGTACGAGCTATTGATCTGATAAATGGGAGTTCAGAAACTACATGATACTATGCCAGCTAAACTCCATGGGGCACCTGGTAAATTGATATCAATAAAATTAGAGAATGCCTGGAAAGGATAGTACATAGCCAATCTTAGAAAGTGCTCCAACTGGGTATAAATTATGTAATTTTCTATGTATACAGTGACTTTTCTTCTCTGCAGTTTTGGTTGTAAAATATTATGAGGTTCAGATTGAGTTTTCCTTAATAGTGTGTATATTATTGCTGCCATATCTGAAAAACTCACCAATATTAATCTCTAAGGATTCCAGTTATACAGAAAAGAGACAATTATCAGAAAAAGAAAGTATCATTGTACTTTCTTCTCCCTTTTACCATGAGTAAGAATCAACAGTGAGCCACAAATGTCTATGCATTTGTTCATTTACTCATTCATGAACTCTGTGTTATGGGTGCTAGGAGCTGAAACAACCTTCATGAAAAAGATATAAACAGCCCTTTCTCTCTTAGACTTCTAGCAGAATCAAATTGGCAATTACAATGGCATCATTACTACTATTTAAAATTGGTGATTATTTTGGGATAACAAAGATTGCCTCTCCAAAAATGGAAAGTCAAAGAAGATCCCAAGGGACACACAAAATTCTACTCTGTCAACAGATATCCTGAAACATGATTCAAAGAGTCTGTCTACTTGGTTATAGAAAAAAAAATGCAACCAAACTCTAATTAAAATGAGCATTTCTAAAAAAAAAATAAATAAAATGAGCATTTCTTTAACTTTGCAAGGTAGTAGTTTTATCTGTTACCTTGATTGCGGTGATGGTTTCTCGAATATATGCACACGTCCAATGTCATCAAACTATATACATTAAATATGTGCAGATTTTTGAATATCAATAATTTTTCAGTAAAGTTGTGAAAATTAGCATTTCCTTATATTACAAATGCAGACACACATCATGATAGAATTAGCAGTCTCAGTGGCATATTAATAGTAGAAGTTACATATATTTCATATCACATATCAAATAGTAACTTAAAATTATGATAGTTATTAAATGTGCTTCTGGATCTTACTTGATAACTTAATGAAAGACATAATTACATAACATATTTTTAATATTTTGATAATTATATTTCAATATAACCAGCTTCTCTTGAAATCCTATGTATTTGACTTAATGCTTATAAAAACATAGGACCTCACTTCTCTTCTCTTTGTGAGACCAAACAATTTCATGAACAAATGTGGATGCAGAGAGAAAGAGTGTTCTGGGAAGAGGCATCACTGTACAAAAGAAACAAACAGAAAAATAAAAAACTTGGTCTAGGGAAGAACGAACATTGCCTAACTAAGGAACAGAAAGCAGTTCCCTAAATTCTGATTTGTAGCATACTCCCTCTATAGATGATTTTAAGCTTTTGAGTGGCATCCTTAAACATGGAATTAGGAAAGGATGTACACCACTAGCCCCCTTGAGCTTCTATAGGCTGGCTCCAGCATGCCGCCAGACTCCTCATATATATTATTAGACAAGGTAGACTAGACCACTAATAAAAAATTGTAGAAAATTCCTATTTATCTTTATAGCCTTCCTGTCATCCCCTTTTTGGGATAAATATTCTTTTCCAAAATGTCAGAAACTCAGGTCCTTTCTTGAAGTGTGTATACACACACACCCCCAAACACACACACACAATATATATAACAACTTGAAAAAATAAACACTACATATTCAAATTAGTATTAGAGCTATGAGAGTTTTAAAATGTCTTCTTCATCTTATTTCCTTTCAGAGTTAAAATCATATAATTTAATCAAATTAATATTCCAAAAACAAAAAAAGAAATATATCTCATGCAACAAGAAGAAAACTACCATGATGGAAAATTTTGTATTGTAGGGAAATTTTATACTAGATCTATATTCCAGGATTAATTTTATAACAAATTATATCTCTTATTTTATTTTTTATTTTTTTATTTTTATATCTCTTTTAATAACAAATTATATCCTGATAAAAGTAACAATGTGTACATTTTATAATGGCTTAAAAAAGAAAGGACTTTACTTAGAGAAATGTAAAATAAAGTGTATCTTTAATCAGATATATCAATAGAATCACTGGGATAATAGATATGTTTAGAGGAAATATTAGTAGTATAAGACATATTTGAACTTTTTTACTCCCTAGATCTCACTTTTCAACTGAGAAAACTAAAGTTTAAAAGTGAAATAACTTATGGTTACACCATTCAGAATGACACATTTGATATTAAAGCACCTTTTGATTTACTCCTAAGCCATGTTATTTTCTATCAGGACTCCATTAACTCTCAATAGAGCAATAGTTTCAAGTTCTTCATTTTTGGTAAGATGAAAAAGCATTGGGTAGCCAGCAGTATTTTAGCAAGTGGTAAGTATCTAGTATATACTCAAGACACTATTGTACAAACCATAATGTACAAACATATATATTAAGAAAAATTTTAATTTGTGGTGTTTATTTTGATAAACACTAATGATAAGAATAATATATGTGAATAAATGTGTGATTATAAGAACTTATATGTTAATACATATTACTCAAAATTTACTATTTTCAATGTGCTCTGCCAAAGTAAAATACAGGGAAAATATATACCCTTTCCTCTTTGTAAATAAATGGATAACATACTTCTTTTGTTGGTCCCAAAGATGACATCATGTTGGTTAGAAACTACATGTGTAGGGGTGCCTGGGTGGCTCGGTCAATTAAGCGACCGATTCTTGGTTTCAGCCCAGGTCATGATCTCAGGGTCATGGGACTGAGACCCGTGTTGGGCTCTGTACTCAGCATGAAGTGTGCCTGAGATTCTCTCTCCCTCTTCCTCTGCCCCACCTCCTGCTCATGCTTACCCACTCACTATCCTTCTCTCAAATACACAAAATCTTTAAAAAAAGAAACCATATGTGTATAAATATACATGCACATATATACATATGTACAGATAGGTACATTTCTATATTTATTTATTGTTGCCAAATTGTGTTTTGCTGGCACATCTTTGAGTATTAATGTACTCGTACAAATATTTATAAAGACATACCATATGATTTTTTTTGTCTTGAAGGAAATGATTTTGTTCATGTAGACATTTCAACTTTAATAAAGAAAGAAAAATTAAATTATACTCAACAAGAAGGAATCCTAGTGACTTTATCCAAAAGTTATGTTTGTCTTATTTTTGGCATATTAATTTGTGGTAAAGCATAAATTAAGTAACTAACTGAATTTTATAGAACTAGGTATTTTTGATACTATTCTGCTAACAATAGTCATGATTTCAGTATATAAGAAATATCACTGACAATGTCCCTGACTGATTGATTTCCATAATTCAAATTCTTCAAAAGCAATGGAGAATGCATATCATGAGCACAATTACCTATTATATTACTTACTTTTTGATAAATGAGGCATAGTCCATACTTAGATTCTGGAATTGTAAACTACTTCTCAGTTTCAAGGGATCTACATTTTAAATTAAATTTAGGACAAAAAAGCATGAATTTGGAATACCATATAATAATGTACATAATATTATAATAACATTGCATGGTGACAGATGGTGACTACATTTATCGTGGTAAGCACTGTACAATGTATTGTCAGTTCACTATGTTGTACCTGGAACTAACATAATGTTGTATGTCAACTATACTTCAATTAAACAAGTTTAAAAATAATAATATGAACTTTTTCAATGCAATTTTATTAACATGGTGTCAGCATTTTTTTCAAGTTTGTATTTTTTATTTATTTACTTTTCTTTTCCAAAGAGGAGATAACTGTTTAAAAACCACAGGATTTTGCTGTACAATCCTTTATTTGTTTATTTATTTATTTATTTATCTTATTTACTTATATATTTGAGAGACTGAGCAAAAGGGAGAGGGAGAGGGAGAGGGAGAGAGAATCTCAAGCAAACTCCACATTGAGCACAGAGCCTGATTCACGGCTTGATCTCACAACCCTGAGATCACAACCTGAGCTGAAGCCAAGAGTCTGACTCAACCAAATGAGTCACCCAGACACTGCTTTGCTGTACAATCCATAACTGGGGATGTTTGTATATGGCACACAAGCCTCAGAATTGTACTATTTTTGCTAGAATGTTGAACAATAATATGCAACTTGATTAGTACTTTGGAGTGAGATTCCAAATATTTAGGAAAGAGGCAGTGAATGTGGCACTGCAATAATAATTTTTAATATGGGAAAAATTCTAAAATAATTTCCAGGCTCATAAGCATAATTCACACACACACACAAGGCCAAGGCATTCTCTTTTTTAAATAACCGAGACTTAGGTTTAATCTTGACTATAAACAATGAAAATAGGTTTCAAGAAGAGCCCTTCTCCAAATTTCATTGCATGCTTTAATAAGACATAATACAATTTTGAAGCATTGATGAGAGAGGTACATTTGTTCATTTCTAAGTTTCCTTTATTATCCCTTGAAACTTCCAGATGTGTGCTGCTCGTTACAATAGCCACTAGCCACACATGGCTATGGAGCTTTTGAAATGTGGCTAGATCAAATTAAGATATGTACTATAAATATAAAATAGATACTAGATTTGAAAGACCTAGCATGAATAAAAGAATGCAAAGTATTTCTTCAATATTTTATATAGATTTCATGGTGCAATAAATTTTTGGATAAATTGGGCTAAATAAATTTATGATGATGAATTTCACTTTTTTTTTCTTTTTTAAATGTGGCTACTAGAAAATTTAAAATCACATTGTAGCTAGGTAGCATTTACCCTTGTATCTTACCTTTGTTGAACAGCGTTGCTCTAGATGTTCCTTCCACATTACTCTAGATATTACAATATGTAACCTGTAGATATTTATACTGTACATTTATGTATATGACTTCATGAAAGTCTCAGAGTTTCTGATGTTGCAGGAGAACTGTAATTACCTTCTATACTTGAGATTGAGTCTGAGGTAGATTAAATAAATTTAGAAGGTGAAAGAGCTAATAAGGAGTATAGGAGAGGATTACATCAAGGCTGTATTACAAAGACACAATCACACACAAACACATTCAGAATGAGGACTCATTGAAGTATAGAACATCCAAATCTCTGACTTTATAGATGAAGAGATTGAGAGAAGAAATTGAGACACAGGTGTAATGTCTTGCCAACATCACCCAGGTATTAAGGGAAAAACTAAGATGAGGATAGAGAGCTTGTGCCTCCAATCTTGCAATATTTTATAGGCAGAGCTATAAGTAGCTTAATAGCATATTTGCATTTTTAAAACTCTTCAATGTTCAGTAGTAAAACCAACTCTTCAAACATAGGAAATATGCTTGAATAAGCTAGAGACATTTTTTAAGTGAGAAAAGAGTCAAGGTGGGATAAAATTATATATAGAGAGAGCTATCTCAAAGCACACAGCTCTAATTCCTGTTTTTTTTTACAGATTAGAAACATTTAAATGGATATTTAGCTATGAAATAAGATATTTATTAAACATTAACTCTTATTATGATTTAACTTTTTTAAAATTTAAATTCAATTAACATATAATGTATTATTGGTTTCAGAGGCAGAGGTTAGTGATTAATCAGTCTTCTTTTTTTTATAATAAATTTATTTTTTATTGGTGTTCATTTACTAACATACAGAATAACACCCAGTGCTCATCCCGTCAAGTGCCCCCTTCAGTGCCCGTCACCCATTCACCCCCACCCCCTGCCCTCCTCCCCTTCCACCACCCCTAGTTCGTTTCCCAGAGTTAGGAGTCTTTATGTTCTGTCTCCCTTTCTGATATTTCCCATACATTTCTTCTCCCTTCCCTTATATTCCCTTTCACTATTATTTATATTCCCCAAATGAATGAGAACATATAATGTTTGTCCTTCTCTGATTAATCAGTCTTCTATAACACCCAGTGCTCATTCCATTACATGCCCTCTCCGATTGACTTACTTCACTCAGCATAATACCCTCCAGTTCCATCCACGTTGAAGCAAATGGTGGGTATTTGTCGTTTCTAATGGCTGAGTAATATTCCATTGTATACATAAACCACATCTTCTTTATCCATTCATCTTTCGATGGAAACATTATATGTTCTCATTCATTTGGGGAATATAAATAATAGTGAAAGGGAATATAAGGGAAGGGAGAAGAAATGTGTGGGAAATATCAGAAAGGGAGACAGAACATAGAGACTCCTAACTCTGGGAAACGAACTAGGGGTGGTGGAAGGGGAGGAGGGCGGGGGGGTGGGGGTGAATGGGTGACGGGCACTGAGGGGGGCACTTGAGGGGATGAGCACTGGGTGTTATGCTGTATGTTGGCAAAGTGAACACCAATAAAAAATAAATTTATTATAAAAAAAAGAGAATTGAAAAAAAAATTAGAAGCTAAAAAAAAAAAATCACATGCCCTCCTTAATGTCCAGCCCCAGTTACCCCATCCCCATCCCGCGCCCCTCAGTTTGTTTCCTATAATTAAGAGTCTCTTATGGTTTGTCTCTCTGATTTCATCTTGTTTTATTTTTTCCTCTTCCCTGTGTTTCTAAAAAGGAGCACTGCACTGTCCTAGGTGCATCCCACTGCAGCTCTACCAGGGAGTGCATTGTCTTCTTTTTTATTAACTCAGATGTTCTCTTCTTTTGTCCTAATGCTACGTTAGAAACTCATTTGGCATTTGTAGGTATTCATAAGGGAATTCTAGCTACTTCCTACACATACCTGTTCTGATATAGCCAAAAACCATTTGGTGACATTATCAACTCATTAAAGTGAGAGATGTGACAGAAAGAGCACATGCCACATGGAATAAATATAAAAGTGTCAACCACTTAAATGGAAAAAAAATCCATCTGGCTGATTTGTCTTTGAAAAATGAGTTGTGTATTACATTCCTTCCTTAATACATGACAGCCAATTAATCTCAAAATGGATAGAAGCATATAGTATTCAATTTAATTAAAACCAACGTGATTGAAGGTCTACTATATGTAACACATGTGCTGGATTTGAGAAAGATTATATATAAGAATAAAAGATAGTCACTTCCCTTAAGAGTGCTTGTCTTCTAAAGGGAAGGGAGTAAAGGGGAATTAGATAAAAATGCTGCAAAAGAAATTCAAAATAAAAGGAATAACTTCTATATCACAGAATGAAAATCAATCATATTTAACTGAGAAAGAATTGAAAAAAGTTTCAAAAGATGCTTTAGGTGAGCCTTAAAGGAACAGATCAAAGTATTTAGCATCTACTATTTGTATCTGTCTAGAGTATATTTTACACATTGTGAAAATATGAATGTATTGCTGATAACATAAAATGTTGCTATAATTATAAAAATGGTGACATGCAACACAAAAGCAAAATTAATAGGTATTGCAAATCAGTTATCAAAAATAAGTGGAATATTATTTCAGTTTAATAATATCTCCATTAAATTAAAAATAACATGTTGGAATAAAAGCCTTCTTTTTAGAATACAAGGCAATTTAATATTATCTACTCCACTGTTTTTGATTACATGCTTATGAAACAGAAGCCATTTGGTATTTTCAAGTAAAGAACACTATGGATAGATATGCAAAGACTGCCTGGAAGGTATTTGCCAAACCCAGACAATGAATATTTAAGAATGCTGACTTACCCTCAAATATTTCGAACATTAATATGCCAATTTGACCGATATTATGTCTTTTATCATATATCTTCATTTATAAAACATCTCTTAATTTTCTGCATCAACAAATTCTTGGAGTAATTTCAAACCAGATCTTACAGGATCACCTGGCTGAAAGATATACCATATAACTCACTGGAAATTTTCTACTGTTGCCCTAACACACTGGCCAAATATACTTAATTAGTGACTTAGTAAATGAAAATTTCAAAAATAAATTCCTTCCTTCTTGTGAATGTATTAGCATGATATGCCACAAATGATTATTCTTTTAAAGCAGATGGTGCATTTTCAGCAACAATTATTGAAGAGTAGATAGCTATATTTAAACAAATTCCACCACCTACCATCATATTTCAGTTGACAATCTGCTCTTCTCAATTCTTAGATTCCCATCTTTTGTGAGGAGAGAACTTTATTAATGTGTTTTAGAGACATTCAAAGACTTTACAGATATATAAACTAATCCCAAATTTGTAAGCATTAAGCTACTTCTTCAAAGCAGACACAGAAATCTCCCATAAATCCTGCCATTAAAGAGAGAGTCAATGGGAGGAACAGCATCAAAATTAAGATATGTTACTTAATGGGCTATTATATGTGTTTTTCAAATCCATCCCAGGTACCACATACAGTTGTATAAGAGTTTTCAACAATAGATTATATCATTTAAACAACTTGCTTCTGTTTTCTGTGGAACAAATACATTTTTAAATACTTTAAGATTGTTCTACTCCTTTAAAGTAGTAATTAAAATAATACCTGTTGTGTTTATTATTTTGTATTTATGATAACCTTATATCTTCTCAGAGAGTAAAAGTTAAGGAAAGATAGGCTTCCAACTTCTTATTACATATCATCAGGATTCTGGTAAGTACTGTCTGTCTACTCATACAATAATCCTAATTTATTGCCTATTTTCCCAGAACAAAGTTTATTCTGTAATAACTGAACTTAAAAGGGGGTGGGTATTTTTTTAAAGATTTTATTTATTTATTCATGAGAGATACAGAGAGACAGAGGCAGAGACATAGGCAGAGGGAGAAGCAGGCTCCCCACAAGGAGCCTGATGTGGGACTTGATCCTAGACTCTGGGATCATGCCCTGAGCCAAAGGCAGATGCTCAACTGATGAGCCACCCAGGTGTCCCAGGAGGTGGGCATTTTGACCTAATAGCATCATTTCTAAGCTGCTAACCACATAAGTGGAGCAAGTCATGGGCACAACATATATTTAACTTTTATTGATTGATTGATTGATTGAGAGAGAGAGAAGAGGGAGCACAAGGGCAGGGAGAGGAAGAGGGAGAGACAGAATCTTAAGCAGGCTCCATGTCCAGTGCAGAGCCTGATGCAAGGCTCAATCTCATGACCTTGAGATCATGAAGTAAGTCAAAATCAAGAGTCAGAGGCTTAACCGACTGAGTCACCCAGGCACCCCTAGCATATTTAACTTTAAAAGAGAAAAGTCTACTTCAATATTTTTTCTGTCTTAATATAAAAGAACTGCTTTGAGTAAAATAAAAAGTGGTATTTAAGATTCCTCTTAAAAAAGTATTCTCCCTTTTAATATTATTAAATAGACTGCAGGCTGTGATAGAGATACAGGTAATATATCTCAAAAGACTTGACAATGTAAGTGATAGAATTGCTGGACTGAAATGGAAATTGCATTACATTCTCTTAATATTCCTTCTAACTTTGTGACTGTCATCAAAAGTGATCATTTTAGAGGTAAGATTCAACACTATTATAAAAAATGTTAAGATCCCTGGATAAGATCATTTGATAAATCAAAGAAAACACTGGTCACACTTGGTGGCACAAGTATAGATCATTTTAATTATCTTGCTACTTATAAGATCTGGGTGAATAATGGTAAAGTTAGGGGTAGAGGCAAGCTTCCCTGCCCAGTACAATTAGTCACCAGCTGCAAGTGGCTATTAGGCACCTAAGATATGGCTGGTCTGAATTCAGATGTATTGTAGGTGTACAATAAGCACTGGATTTTAAAAGTATTAAAAATGTAAAATATCTGTCATGCTATATTAAATGCATGCTGAAAAACAATATTTTAGATATACTAGCTTAAATAAAATACATTATTATAATAACATCCCCTGTTTCCTTTTTTTAAAAAAATGTGACTACTTGAAAATTTTAAATTTCATATCAGGCTCTCATCTGTGATTCACTATATTTATATTGGACAGCACTGCTCTATACAGTAGAATTTCTTAACCTGCAGTAAAACACTATTGACATCTGAATCTACATAATTCTTTGTTGTGGGAAGCTGTCCTGTGCATTGTAGAAGATTTAGAAGCATCCCTGGGCTCTACCTGCTAGATGCCAAAAGCACCTTGCCCCAAGTTGTAACTACCAAAAATGTCTTCAGACATTGTCAAATATTCTGGGGCTAAACTGCTTCCATTTGGGAACCACGGGTTTTTGGTATCCCATGTGGTCTCATACAACTAGACCAAAACGAGTCTGCAATACCAAATTTCAGAAAGGAAAAACACAGATACCTTAACTTCAAAGGCATTACATTTGCTGATTTGATGTGACTATCAGAATTAGTTTTCATAATGTCGTTTTCTACTGGAAACATAATGCCATTGCATTATAATGGAAGAGCAAGCTGCATATAGAAATGTAACTGCAAATTTGTTCATAAACTATGAATTCAAATTTAAAATACATATAGATTGTTCACAAAAAATGAAATTAAAATCTCAATATGTAATATTTGTATTTTAAAAGATCATCTTTTCAAGACTTGTCATTTTTCATAATGACAAATATATACTCTGAATGCCAATCAGTTTAAATGTACATAAATAATAGATTAACATGAATGAGTTCTTTCTGTGAATTCCCTGGTTGTGACTTTGGATCACATCTGAAGAGAGATGGCTTTTAAGTTTTTTTCAATATAAAATTAAGATTTATATTTTACTTTATAATTAGTGTTTTATCACATAAGGAGAATAATAAAACTATACATGATGAGTAAAGCTGAAACTACTTGCTTTAGTAATCATCCATGTAGCAACATAAAAAATAGCTCAAATTCCTAAACACATAACTAATACCTCTTGATTATAATGTTAAGCAAAGAAATCTGTAGTATAGTTAGCTCAAGCCAATAGTCAGTAGTGATTTTCATCACAGTTCTGCTGTAGGTTTCAGTTTACTATTCAAACAGGTACTTCCAAACAGTTACTATTTTTTTATTGTGTGATATCATACAAATCAATAACCAACTGAATTAGGGCTTGTATATAATATTAATGACTGTGTTAATACTAAATGTTGTTTTCAACTGTGAAAAAGCGACAGGAGATCTCATGCCTCATTTGTGTTTCATTTGAAGCAAAGGCAATAACCAAATCTTTTTAGCAAGAAAGAAAAATTAATTTGCATAATGAAATATAATCATTTTGCATTTTCTCATTTTTATTTTAAATTAAGGAAACGTGCATTTGAATTCACAAGAACTGCTCCCAAGGCACAGCAAGTTAATAATGTCAATTTGGGGGCTAAGGCTTCATTTAAAAAATGGTCAAAGATAAGAAAAGAACTGTTCAGATAAAGTGGAATAGCTAAAAGCACAACTGAGCATTGTGCTCTGTAGGCATAAATGACACAATTTTCACTGGGACAACAAAAAATAGAACAGAATAAGATAATTTACATTAACATGCTTGTTATCAAATATGTCCTCTCTGAGGATTTTACAACACCTGCTCTCTTTTTCTACCACTATAGTTGTCCTATGTCCCAAGAACCATTGCTAGCATGTGGTCCACTGAGGAATAAATCTATTATTTGGGGTCAATGAATAGCTGCAGGGTACCACTGAAATTCTGACACAAAGCTGGGAGGGATGTGTGCAAATATATCTACAAAATAATTCTCCTGATAAAACTATTACCTTTCATTTCATAAATGTAGTCCAACCTGAAATAAATATTTAACAGTTATTTGGAGGGTGAGATTATTCATTAGTATAGACAATCAAATCGGTTTTCAGACTAAGAATAAAAAACACAGACAAGTGTGGCTAACTGCTCCTTGTCTCCCTGATTCTATGTTTTTTGTTACCATGCCAGATAACTTATCTCATCCTTTTGTTTATTTATTGTGGAAAGAGACAGTTCCAAGGATCCTTAGCATTTTACTTTGGTGAACACATTTTGTGTATGTTGATGGGAAATTCTGCAGCCATAAGCCAAAAATTTTGAGAACTGTAATAATCCTGCCAGAGGCCATGCTGCCAAAGTAATCTCATTTAGGCAAACACCCTTCTGAAAAAAACTATTTAAATAATAGAAGGTAAGATGGGATCCAGAAAGGCAGAAAACATAGAGTCCCAGGATAGAAAACAGTCATTTAGAACTATCGGTTAGAAATTCCTAAAAGCAGTGAACAGCAACTGATGGGCAGGGTTTCTTCTCTCTTCTTCCTCTCTCGCCATCACCACCCCCCCCACCACGTCTCACCTCGCCCCTCACCCTGCTCCCCACCTTCTCCTCCTCCTCCTTCTCTTTCTCCTTTCTCTCTGATTCTCCCCTACACCCTCTCTCTGCAGAAAAAGTCAGCATAACGACCTCCTGAGCTGAGCTGGCCCCAGGCTGAACTGTGAAGCAAGTGAAGGTTATGTATCATTTCTGCTGACATTTGCAGCTTTTTCTGCTCTCTGCCCATTCTGATACCCATTGTCCACTGTGTCATGAATTTAATCTTATTGCCTTAGTCATGGTTCAAAATGTTATAGAACCTACTGGTTCCTCAGGACCTTTCTCACTTATGACATTAATTCATATAAAGATATTGTGGAATGATCGGCTACTGGTGACACATTTTTAGATGATCTACTAAAGGCAATAAATCAGATTAATAAATTCCTAAAATGGGACCGAAACTAGCAATGATGCAAACAGGGACAGAGAAATTGGGCCAGATTTCTTGTCAAGTTGTTTATTATGAACACTCTGTATACCCATTCCCTCAATTACATGAAGCAGGAAAGGTATCTAACTCAAAACTTGATCCCTGATAGTAAAGGAGCTTATGGAGAAGAAATTGATGTGAAAAGACCATTGTTGTTTTTTTGACATAAAACACCCTTTTGACAAGGACAGTCATGCCAAGACATCCTGATCTGCAGAGAGGTGCAAAGAAGTGGTTTATAAAGTAAAGTCAAAGCTGAACTGAATGGTTTATGGTCCTGTGCCCTTCACAGGTACATATATGATAATACAAAGTCCCAGACAAAAAAAAAACAACAACAGTGAATCCAAACTTTTGGAAAATTGGCTTCTTACTTAATTTGCTTCTCTGTCTGCAAGAATCTTTTTTTTTTAAGATTTTATTTATTTATTCATGAGAGACACACACACAGAGAGAGAGAGAGAGAGGCAGAGACACAGGTAGAGGGAGAAGCAGGCTTCATGCAGGGAGCCTGATGCGGAACTCGAACCCAGGACTCCAGGATCACGCCCTGAGCCGAAGGCAGGCACTAAACCGCTGAGCCACCCAGGGATCCCCTGCAAGAATCTTAATAGACCCTTTCAACTGGATGATATTCTAGGCGCCAGGATCTAAAATATACAAGAAAATACCCAAATGGTTTGCCACTGGAGATAAAATCCATTTTAAAACTGAGAAAAGCCCCAAATGACTAATGAAAAATGACTGAATCTTATTCTAGAATCAACTATGGTTTTATACATATACATACAACATAGGCAATCAGGGTAAAATATCCAAGGTAGTATTTAAATACGTGTAAAAGTATTGTCCCATAAAAATAAATATGGGGATTTAATCATTAAATTTTTACATTAATAACAAGTCCTTTTAGAAACTTGAGTAGTATGTATCAACTCCAGGGGACTATATATCAGAAAACTTTTTCTATAAAGGGCCAAAGAATAAATATTTTAGGCTTTACAGGAAACATGGCACCTGTTACAACTAGTCAGCCCTGCCATTATCTTGTGAAAGCTATCATACACAATACAAAAATAGAGGGGTGTCACTAGGTGACAATAAAATTTTATTAACAAAAAGAGGCAGTGAGTCAGATTTGACCCACAGACCAAAGTTTGCGGACGTCTGCCCTAGATTATATTTCCACATAAAATTCTTTGTTCTTGAGTGCAGTTTATTTCTTGGCAAGTCTGTTTCCAGCAGTACTGAGGCATGCTGAAATTAGTATTCTTATTCTAACTTCTAAGCCTATTTCAATAGAGTTGTTGAGACCTTCCTCTGTTAATTATCAAGAGAAATGGTTCTTTATCCTTTTTTTTTTTTGCCTCCCTTACAACTTTGAATTGAAAAGACCACTATCTATTATCATGATCTTTCTAGTAACTTCAGAGAATTTTCAGTCTCTACACTTAATCAAAAGGCAAACAACTGTGGTTGCTCTTAATAGCCACTGTACACCTTTATACAAATGCTTGGGTGATCCAGCATGGTTATGTGAAAGCATGTGTCTGGTTTTCAGGAACAAGTTTCTTTCTGTGTACTGCCTGTGTTACAGAGTTTCCTGGTTGCTATGAATGTTCATCTGAGCAAAGTGGTAATTATAGTGCCCATGCATTCTTTCTTTAGAGGATAGGAAAGCTCCCTTTAAGCAAAAGTCTTTGGTTCTACCTTTCTTACATCTCTAATACATAACATTAACGCAATCTTGTTGCTCTAATATATATGTACTCAATATTTGCTTGATTTATGCATGCATTTATGTTAGCTACTTGGACTCTTTTTGAAGACTGGCTAATTTTTGTCATGTAACATTCTCCTGGTTACCAAATTTCATAATCAACAGACTTCCAAAATGAGATCTCATAGGAACAGCACACACTGAGGCACTTATGGCATCTTATTAATTTTGCCACTTTAAACAGATGCTAAGAATTTTCAAGGCCAGAATTGAATCAAGCTTAGTCTGGCTAAATTCTCTAATAGAATATCTCTGTGAAAATAATGCTTATTTAATCTTTATCTAAAAAATTTTACATTTCTAATATTTGTACATGTTTAGTAATGAACACAATACACTGGTACATTTGTGCAAGTTTGAAGTACAAAGTATAAATTTATAAATAAACAAAAGAATAAGTGTGTGTGATGCATATTCAGGAAACAGTGAAAAGTACATGATCAATCTATTCTAAGGAATCGCAAAGTCACCTAAGTTCTGGATAAATCATCAAATGCCTCCTGTGGCACTGGTCACATTTCCAGATGGAGAGAAACAGGATAGCATACACAGCAATATGGTATATACAGTGCTTATTGAATGCTAGTTTGAGAACCCATGTTGATATTTTGATATAGAGTTACTGCTAATCATCCAATCCTATAGGTAGATATGCATTCTGGTTTTATTGAGCAGTTGATATATCATATGCTAATAGTTATCAAGACTATGACTTTACAGACTTCATGTTTCTGAATTCCACAGAGATATCTTAGATATCACCTAATGTTATGTTGTAAATAACAGACCCTTTTGCAGTAAAGATCACCTCAACTAAATAACTCAGATATGCATTATCTTGACCTCAGAATTGTGTGACAGCATAGAGGTCTACCCTGAGGACTGTAGCACTCAGTAGCATAGCTTCACCACTAATTTGCAGCAAGTCAAATTCAGGACCTGAAATGGTCACTTGAATTCTCAGTGATCCATACAGAGGAAATTATAGGCATTCACAACCTTTGCAAATTAGAAAACGACACTTGTGACAAGTAAAGTTTAATTTAAAAAATTCAAAACTTTGTAGAGGTGCCTGAGTGACACAGCTGGTTAAGCATTTGACTCTTGGTTTCAGCTCAAGTTGTGATCCCAGGGTTGTGAGATGGAGCCCCAAGTCAGGCTCCATGCTCAGCACAGCACCTGCTTGGGACTCTCTTTCCCTCTGCCCCTCATCCCTGCTCTCTTTTTCAAATAAATAAATAAACTTAAAAAAAAATTAAAACTTTGAAACAATCGAAAAATATATTATAGCTTCTTACTTAAGAAGTCACAAACACAGGAGATAAAGAAGCTTATCTAAATGATTCAGGCGAAAATTAAATTCAGCCAGCATATTCTTTGTTCTATGTTTCCAACATGGCATTTTCTGGCTATTGATTTCAAAACAAATATATAGGATTGAAATGTGTAGCATTGGTAACTGGCACAAAAAATCTGAAAAACTCTGAAAGTTCTAATTGTATTAGAACTCTTAAGTAGTTGCCGGTACACATATCACCAAATCCAACCTCCCTCTTCTGTTTTATCGTAATGAGGACTGCAAATCACTCAGGAGTAGAATAAGGTCTCTATCACAAATGCTCTAAGGAAGATACACATTCTTTTGTGCTCTGTGTTTGTTTTATATAAAATAACCATATAATCTGTTTATTGTACAGATAGTAACTTTTAAGGCATAAATATAAAACATTTATTGCTCTCACTGACCCTTTATATCAGCTTCATACAGCTAAATCTTTCCCTGCCTAGGATGAAATTTCAAGCAGATTCCATAACCTTTATGACACTGTTAGATAATGAAAAG